>NC_081564.1:89865787-89940149 GCF_022355385.1 Mustela nigripes | reverse complement strand
GACCGCAGCCCCGCTGTGATACACAGTAGCCTTGGACGACTGCTAGAGCCCTGCCCTCCGCAGCTAAGTGAGATGTCCACGTGTAACCACGGGCCGGATGCGGAGAGGAAAGGGCCTGGATCCGATCATATACACACGCGACGCGCGAAAACACCAAGGCTAGGCATGTAGACCAGCTGTCATTTGCTGAGCACAGAGCTGTTTACAGGCCGATTTTTATTAGACCACACTCATTTTTTAAATTTAATTTAATTTTCCCAGTGTTCGAAGATTCATTGTTTATGCACAACGCCCAGTGCGCCATGCAATTCGTGTCCTCCATAATGCCCACCGCCAGGCTCGCCCAACCTCCCACCCCCGCCCCTCCAAAAGCTCAGTCTGTTTCTCAGAGTCCACAGTCTCCCATGGTTCGTCTCCCCCTCGGATTTCCCCCAACTCCCTTCTCCTCTCCATTTCCCCGTGTCCTCCGTGTTATTCCTTATGCTCCACAAGTCAGTGAAACCCCATGATAATTGACTCTCTCTGCTTGACTTATTTCACTCAGCATCATCTGCCCCAGTCCCATTCATGCTGACACAAAAGTTTGGTATTTATCTTTTCTGATGGAGGCTTAATACTCCATCGTGTATATGGACCACATCTTCCTTATCCATTCGTCCGTTGAAGGGCATCTTGGCTCTTTCCACAGTTTGGCGACCGTGGCCATTGCTGCTATAAACATTGGGGTACAGATGGCCCTTCTTTTCACTACATCGGTATCTTTGGGGTATATACCCAGTAGTGCAATGGCAGGGTCAAAGGGCAGCTCTATTTTTAATTCATTTTTAAATCTTATTTTATTTAAATCTAATTAGTTAACTTAGAGTATATCATTGGTTTCAGATGTGGAGTTCAACGAATCATCCCTCAGACCACATTCATGTCTAAAGATATGTTGGTGCATAAACAATGAATCTTGGAACACTGAAAAGAATAAAATAAAACAAAATAAAATAAAAATAAAATGAAACAAAATAAAATAAAGATACATTGGTATAGTGGGACAATCAGACGTGCTTCCCCGAAGGACAGTTTCTGAATTCGCCGTGGGTTTATTCACAGCCTGGCGCGTCTCCCTGACATGTGCAGGCAGCCCTGGGCCACACTGCTCAGAGGGCAGATGGAAGGTTGGAGGTGTGTTGGGTGTGGACGGCAGAGAAGGCAGCCTTTAGCTCGCCTACCTTCGTATCTTCCTCCTCCTCTTGGGGAGGCTTGGGGCTTTTCTGGGGTCTCTGGTACAGGGGCCCCAGGATCCTGGGTGTATGAGTGAGGTTGGCTGTCAAGCTTCACGGAGAAGGAGGGGTCACTGCAGCCTCCTCAGCCAGTGATCCCCAGATGGCCCTGAGACCCTCTACGGAAGCCCGGCCCCCAGTCCAAAACCCTGTCAAAACAGTGTCGATTTTGATTTAACTTGCTACCCTAAGATTCCTACAGCACAAGAGGGTGGGTCCTTCCCTCCCTGCCCTGCCCTGCCCCTATCTCTCTCCCTGCTGAGAGCAGAAGGCTTTAAGAAGGATGAGATTATTTCTATCTTCCTCCCTGATTTTTGACTCTCAAAATCCTCCATGAAAAATGGAGATCAGAGATTCAGCTACTTTATCTTCTTAAAGAGATAATTTTAATAAATCAAGTCATCTTCTGGAAGTGTGTCATTGACAATATTTTTGTTCCCCTATGTTACAAATAAGACATGTTTATTTTTGAAGTTTGAGGTCTGTGCTTTTATTTTAAAGATGAGACTATTTTCAATCACAGTTCCTAGAACAATACTGGTACATTCGCACCTTTCTGCCTCCGAACCAGATTAGGTCATCGCAAACAGACTTAAAGGAACATGGCCTTGATGTAACTTGAGCTTTTTCTCAATTTCTTTTCATTGTGGAAAAGCAAACCCTTCATTTTACGGGTTTCATATACTTTCTTTTTGAACGATATTTCATATGGACCTACGTTCTGTCCTCTGTTTGGGGTCTTATTGCTGAGTATGTGCGTCTGTGCCCGGCAAGCTCGCACACCTGCTCTGCGTCCCAAGCTCACCTGAGCTAGAGCGACGGTGCGCCCAGTCCTAGTCGTTTCTAACTTTATCCAAACCGAACGTTTTACCCCTGTGGTCAGCAGCTGAAGTTATAGATTACGGGTCCTTTAACTCTGCTAATGGGCCTTTTAGATTGCGGGAGCCAGCGTTGATGGCCCAGAGACTGCTCGGGCATCGCCACTCTGCCCTTCCTGTTACAGGACGCGGGAGCCTGGCCCAGGGGTAATTATCCGGCCCCGATGAGACATTGCATTTCCCTGGGCTCCCTCGCGCTGCTCTTAATGGCATGCGGTGCCCCGTGAGGCCTCACTCCTGACAGCAGTAATAGCCACACGCTTTCTTTAGACGGCTCCTAGCCCTCCAGCCAGCCCGCCGCCCCTTCTGCACCCAGATGCTGCGAGACGTGCTGTGTCTCACCTGCCGCTCTGACCTTTGCCCACCACCCTGTCGCCCCAGAGCGGAGCCAGAAAGAAAATAATCGACCACAATTTGGTATAAACTTCTTATTTCAGCATGAGGCAGTCTTTTCCTCACAAATTGAAAGTCATGTTATTCCTAACTTTAATTTTCCACTTAACATCATTATCAGGAGCCCTGTGTGGGTGTTTCGTGTTCTCAGACAGAAACCGCAGCATCTTCACGGTGACGCAGCCGGCGGGGCACCTCTCCCATCCCACTGAGATCGCTCCGTTTTCTCGTCCGACTCTGATTCTGGGTGATGCTGAGCTGGAAAGCACTGTGTGCTGTGGAAATGTTGGGGAAGAGTATTCATCCTTGCTGGGTCCTGATACGTATCTACTCCCGACCAGCTCGCTGCAGATCTTGTGTAAACTCCTACCATCCCTGCACACTTTTGGCTATGTCTTTGCTGCAAAATACCTCCACTGGACAGTTAAGCCCTTTGAAAAGTCAACGTTGTGGTTAATTTCGAGTTTTTTTCACTGTAGTAGAGAATGAAGATGTTTAAAATAAGGGATTTTCTTCTGTAAAGTGCTGTGCCCGGCACTCAGGTGGTGGCCTAGTTCGGGGAACTTAGGAGAATAAATGTTGACATTAGGCCCACCTGAGGTTGCCGGGCCCTTGCTGCGTGCCGGTGGGGGAGTTAGACAGGCCCCCCAACCTCTGGGACTCGTTTGTCTTAGTCACAAGGATTTGCGTGAAGCATTGGTGGCCTGACGTCCGTGAATCCATTCGATAAAAACGCATTTAGGGTTTGTTCTTGCTGCGGCAGTAGTGCTGCGTGAGTGCCAGGAAAGTGAGCAAAGCTGCCAGTGTTGCTGGCCATTCCCTTTATGGATGATATTAACCCTGATCTATTACTTTTTTCTTTTTTTTCGAACATAGTCTTGATCTATTGATCCCTGTTTATTCTTCAGTTTACCCTAGTGTTCCAGCAGCACGTGACATACTGAGATGGTAGTTTGGGAGTGGTGGGGGAAAGGGAGACCCTGGGAAGGAGCCAGCCCAGCGGGTCTAAGACAGACATTAACAGGACTGGGGGGCATTATGCCGCAGCGGCTGCTGTTCAGTCCCAACAAGCGGTTGTGAGTCCCCTGAAGACGGGGTCCATCCTCGCTCCTGCCGCATCCACACCACGGCGATGCCCAGCCCGCGGGAGAGTGCTGGGACCTCGGACCGGGTCAGCTCCTGGAACTCCCTGGCTTCTTGGAGATGCTTCAGCTCCATAGGCCCCACGGTGGGTGCCGAGGCACTGGGGGTATGCTTAACTTCTGAAGGAAGCGTGAAAATAGTGAGCATACGTCCCACTCCATGCAGACCATAAGCTAGAGGTGACTCAGAGCTCCCATGCTGGGCGGTGCTGCGTTCTTTCCAGCGATGCCTGTTTTCAGGAAGTGAGGTCTTGGCAGCCTCCTGAAGATCGCTGTCGCTAGGATAGGAGGGCCAAGAGGTCTGAACCGATGCGGAGGCTCAAGACGTTGTGCAGTGTGTGACAGGGGCAGCAACACCATTTGTTAGTATTTGAGGTTAGTGAGCAATGAAATCCGATTTTGATTTTCCTTTTCTTAGGTTTGCTGTATTTTTGAACAGCTACAAAATTATTAGGAGGCAAACACTCATGAGAGCCTTCGTATCTACCTAACATGCTGAATTGGTCACTGTTTCTTTTGGCTGAGGGGTATTTCGGAAAAAAAAAAAAAAAAAAAAGTGGAAGACACGGGGGACCATGCACTGAGAAAGTTTGGAAACCTCTGGAAACAGTCTAATGTAGTTGGTTCTGCCCCTCAGGGGACATTTGCCATTTACTGACGCCAAATATGAATTCCATTATGCAGTGGAGGCTGGACAGTTGCACATTGATTACTTTTTGACACTTATTATTTGTGTATGACCTACGGGAGCTTTTTATTAACAAATAAACGAATAAGCGGGGCACCTGTAAGCTGTTGTAGAAAATGACATTAAGGCGGACATCTGTATGGTGATTTGCCTTCAGCTAATGGGAAGCACATTCTTAGAGTGTCAAAACCCTGAGGAAGACATTTAAAGCATAAATAATAAAAGGCAACGTGTCTGTCTCCGAATTGGCTTCCCCGTGATGAGAGGGGGAATGTGAAGTCAAGCTTTTCCTCTGGGCTTCACATAGGGGTAATGCCTGTGCTTTGGAACAAAGAATGATTTAACCCAACACGCTTTATATGGTCCTGTGTGGGGCCTTGGGCTGATAAGCAAAGCATTAATCATAAATATGAGACACTAATACTTTAAGTCCTCACTGCAAGGACCCCACTCGCCTCCTGTCCCAGGACTAATTACCTACCGTCGAGGAGCCTCGCTCATGGAGATATGGGTTTGGTCAGTAATGCAAAACCTGATCTCTCTCCAGAAACTCCCATTTATGTGCAAAATGTACGTGGGATCAGGTAGAAGCAGCCGTGCCGAGCATCACTAACGAGCTGGTGGAGATGAGGCAGACCCGGCCTCTCCCTCACTCAGCTTCTCCACCGTCTTCACGGAACAGGAACATTTCCCAAGTGTAGCCCGTTTGTGAGATTTTAAAGATAATTGTTTCTTCAAATCACACAGTTTCCTATGAGAATAATAAGGCTAACTAATCTTATTGTGCAATCCTAACAATATGACTTATTCCTCACCTTTCTTAAGAAAAATGATTCAGACCCAGCCTTGGGCTGGCGCCTTTGTGGAGAATACAAGATTCCTCCCGAGCTGAAGCTGAAAATATCTGCCCCCTGCAGCGCGGTGGAAGGAAGCTGTGCCACGGAGGAACGGAGGCTGTGCAGACATGTCCACGCACCAGCAGGCCACCCCAACGGGAAGGGGGCTGCGTCACCCAGGAAGCGACGTCGGTCTATCGCCGCTCGGGGAAGTGCCGATGATGGGGTGGGTCATGGCCCTGAGGGAGGGAGGTGGAGTCTGCGCCTATAGCAGGACCAGGAGCCGCTGTGTGTCACACCGTGATGTCCCACCGCCTTCACCAATCGGGAGTGTCCGTATCAGTGGTTTTATCACATCCATGGTGCTGTGCACCCGTCACCGCCGTCCGGGGCCTGAGCACTCCATCGCCACTGAAGGGACCCCCTTTCTTTACCAGTTTACTTTTGTTTGGCATTTTCTTTGGGGAGAATGTGATTTATTTGCAAAACACCGTACTGAACAGTGAGCTGTGTATAAAACATTCTGCTGCGTTCGTGACGATTCTGGACCTGAGAGTCACACGGAGTTCGTCTTAACATTGTGCTGAGAATAAGGTCACTATCAAAAGACATTAGTGATCTTTGCTTTTTGCAGACTGACGTCTGGGAGACGATGATCTATAACTGACAAGAAAGCTTGGATATGTCTGGGAAGCAAACAGCCATGTACTGGGCTTACAATGCAGTATTACAGACTGCTTAGCAGCTAAGGAGGGTTTACGCCAAAGAACGCTGCATGTAATTTCTTTGAAAAAATTATAAGCAAAAGGATTGAATTTAATCTAATATCACCACTAAAGCTTGCTGCAATCCCAGGCAGCATTTGTGTAGCACCTAGGGCCAAGAAGATGATCCTGAATCAGCACAGCATACAAATCAGCTTTTCGGTTTTTATCAGATTATCTGCATTACTGGCTAATGCTGATGTATTCGGTAACATGCGATAAGCACTCTCAAGCATCATATTTCTGTGGTGTAAAATATCCTCAGAGCACATTTTAATTGTTTTAACAAGATAGAGTATGCTATTTTTGCATGAATAATATTATCAGTATTACATCAAATCTCTTCATTTATTATCGCTAATGCTACTTAAAAGAGATGTTAATGGAGTAATTCATTCTCATACCATGACCTTGGTCAGGGGTACATGATGGTTCATATTCATTATGCTGAGCTAAGAGAGGGCTTCTGTTATAATATCACTTAATTTATATTCCGAAAAATGCTCCGGGGACAAGTTGCTCTGCTGCATTAGAGCTCCATCTAAATCACAGTATTTGAAGACAAGTGGGGATGCCAGATAACTATTAAACAAGTCCTCTGTGTACACTTGGCTCTCCCACAGCCGCAGACGAAAGTGCTAAATCCCAGTGACCTCATCTAAACACACAATTTACCTGTGCAAATCGGGATGCCTTTACGTGCCATACATTGGGATCTGCGTCAGGTGGAGGACGCACACCCACCGGGTGACCCTCGGAGTCTGCTGTGCCTTCATCATGAGGCTAGGGAGGCATGGCCAACGACGACCTTTCAAAAGTGTGAGCACCTGTGGTCTTTGGCTACATCTGCCCTTTGTCAGAACACACGGTTTGCATGCGGGTGTGTGCACGTGTGATCGGGTGTGTGCACGGACCGGCTGGAGGAGGTGCATGTGAGTGACGCATGCTCAGAGAAAAAAGTACCAGTCTTTCTAAAAAAGTAATTCCAAATAAATCTGTAATTCAGTATATCACATAAATGACAACACAATTAATAACTTGGAAGTGTTAATATAATTTACATCAATTAATTGGATTGGCCATTGTTTTAGTATAATATAATTCTTCATAAGTACTTTAAAATACTTTAAAACTGCCTGGAGGCATTGTAATGAACTGGATAATTTTAATTTATAGTCTTCACAGAGCCAAAGATGTTGTTGGGACACATGATAAGTACAAATCTTAATTTCAGAGCTAAGAGGGACAGGCTAAGTGTATTTTGCAGAGAAGTAAAAAAAAAAAAAAAAAAAAATCCAACAGGCTAAGTGGTGCAACAAAGTCACTTAACAAAAAGATACTTAATGAAAATTCACAATAAATGCATAATGAATACATTTGCAGCTCACGAGTTTGGTAGATGCGGACAGAGAGAGGGAGCATGGCAGTGAGGAAGGGCGTTCGGAGCTCACAGTGGTGCAGAATGGAGCTCTAGGATTAGGTCAAGTCCTCCCTTTGTTGCTTGAATAGGTGAGTGGTGGTGCTTGTGGGGCACTATTGATGGTGTTGGTCACGCTAATGTGGGTAGGTTGGTGTTGATGATGGTGGTAGTGATGCTGTTAATGTTATTGTGATACTGGTTGTAGGGTTGTTGAGGTTGGCTGGTTATGGTGTTGTCGGTGGTGGTTTTCACACTGGTTGTGTTGTTGATGGTGGTGACGGTAGTGGTGGTGTTGGTTGTGGTGTTGGCCGTGTTGATAGTTGGATGTTGGTGTCGGTGGTGATGCTGTTGGTGTTGCTGGCAGTTGTGGCGCTGGTGTCTGTGGTTATAAGAGATTGAGGAAGGCAATGGCTTAAGAAACAAAGTAAAAAGCTCTGTGGTTTCTGACGGTGCCTCTATTGAGCACCAGTCTTGTGTCTGTAACCACCGTCCTGCTGGGGATGGGCTCGGGGAGGGAGGGAGTGGTGAGCCGCCATCTTGTTCTGATCACCTGCTTCTGAACCGCTTGTGAATGAGAGAATGGACTTTCGAAGTCCACCTCCGCGGGAGTGCTAAATACCCTGGATTTTTTAAAAAACGTACAAACACGCAGTGGATGACAGTGAGAAATGAAATACGTATTATATACATGAAACGATAAATTCTCAAAACACCAATCTAAAATCAACTTCAATATTGGATATTTCTGTAACATCAGCACGCAATATTTTAAAGTAACATCTAATCAACTCTTTCTGCTTTTTTCAAGAATTCAATGTATTGTGAAGGGTGTGATACTCTGAAGAACAGATAAACTCTTCCATCTGAGTGTGTGAACTCCTGGGACCACCTCACGTACCTTGGCCACATGAAGAGGGGAGAGATACCATTATTTCTCTCCTTGTTGGATTTGGGAGCAAAAAGTCCCGGGCTCCCAACAACCGACACTTACCAAAAGAAGATGCATGTGACTGATCGTTCAGAATTTTGAAATTCTTACCCTAAAAATTAGGGAGAACATCATTCCACCTAAAAGATGGAGCAAGAGTTCTTGGTAAACAAACAAACATGCGCCTGAGTGTTTCTCATAGCAGCTAGAATGAGCAGCGGATCTAAGAATGCTGATTCCCCCTTTCCTGATGGGGGACTCCAAGGAAATAGGCAGACAACTTCTCTACAATTATACATCAAAGAAAAATAATATGGGCCTACAGAGAGCCTTTTTTTCAGCCTGCCTTGGTTTTGAACACTGTCACTTTTGACTTCAGTTTTTTAAAAGAAATATAATAAAAATTGTCAGTTGGTTTAAAGATGTTCATGCAACCACAATTATGTCTGCTTTGAGAAACAGAATGAATGCAACAAGTCATCTGCGTTTGGGTTTGTTCATTATTTTAATTTCTATACATTCACTTTAAATTTTGTTCTCCTTTCTTGTTTTTGAAAGACACCAATGTGTTTGGCTAAATCATACTTAGAAGAAAAAAAAAAAAACACGTTGACGTTATATATTAAAAGAAACTGTTTCTCGTCCCCCTTCGACTGTGTGCTCAAGTCCCATGTCCCCCCAGTGCTGGGGGAATCCACACCCAGCTCCGGAAACATAGCAGATTCTGGGTCTTAATAAGTCTATTGGATTGAATTGAATTCAATTGACCATAATAAAGAGAATATTTTAAATTGTGCTAGAAAATTTTAATATTCACAGAAGCGGGGAAATATAACTACACTGTTGTAGTAAAGGGCAATTGTTACTGACATAAAAATTTATATATGCACTTTGAAATGTTAGCATTAGCAGAAAATATCCGAGTTATGGCTGTCTGCATTTGCCATCAATGAGCGTAAATCCACATCTGGTCAAACTATAATCAACACACCATAGAAACACATGATTGACTTCCGTTAGGAACATCCGTCCTTGACAACTCAGAAAAAAAAAAAAAAATACGTCACTGCTCAAAAATGCCGCTGCCCAGAGTGTCAGCCTTGCCTTGGAGATTATACTCGAATTTGTGTTGCCTATGGACACAGAGAAAGCCAGATGTTGAGAGAAAGTACAGTGTGCTTGGAAGAGCAGAGGTTTTGGGGGAATGAAGAGCACACTTCTGCTTAAAAGGCATTTCATAAGTTTGGTTTTTAGTGTTTTTAGATCTATTGAGTCGCCCCTTTGGGGACTATCTGAAAATACATGAAAGAAGACAGCGCGAGCCTAATGGTCTTCCGGGGAACAGAGCAAGTGGCTCTTCTGAGGGTAGGGGATTGAAGAGATACATTAACTCTTTCAAGACCCTCGGGCAAATGTCTTCTACCAGCGGTAGAAAGCTTAGTGACCCCAAACTTTCAGAATATATCTTCTAGTGTGATCAATGACTCTTAAATCCAAGCTCTTGAGAACTGGTTTTGTTTCTAGGTCTGTAAAGCACCTTTTTCTGCACTTTTTCCCATCTGAACTCTCAATACTAAAGAATAAGTATTTTTATTTTGTGCTACTTCTATATTCAATCCTGCTATTTTAAAATTGTCCTTATGCCGAGAATGTGCTCTAATTCAAAGATACTTTATATTGTTAGGGGGGAAACATGCTTATAAGACTTTGGAGATGCCACCAACTAGCCAGGCTGAAAATCAAATTTCTTTCTTTCTTTCTTTCTTTTTTTTTTTTAAGATTTTATTTATTTATTTGAGATCGAGAGAGAGTGCATGAGTGGGGGGCATAGGGAGAGGAAAAAGCAGACTCTGCACTGAGCAGGGAGCCTGACCCAGCGCTCAATCCCAGGACCCTGAGACCATGACCGGAGTAGAAGACAGATGCTTAGCTGACTGAGCCACCCAGGTTCTTCATTTTCCGACCTGCAGATGCGTCTGCTGACCACGTGGAGACATCCTGACTAATTTGAGCAGAGCCCTGGAAGCACAGCTCTCAAGCTCCCTCCTTGTGTTGTTTTATTCATGTTGGACCCCTGAGTATTTCTTACAGCGTCACAGTGAGTAGTGGCCGGTCAGTGGTTTAGTCCATGCACTTGGCTGTGGACACAGGCAAATGCTCAAGGGCCCCTGACGCCCACCCTTTCTGTTTGTCTCCTGACAGAGTTACTCAGATAATCTCCAACTCGCCTGGATTTTGAGTCCAGGAGGTGAGGGACTTTCCCTAATTCATTTATTTTTTTAATGTGCTTTATGATTGCACCAGGGAGCGCACACCGTTTACAGATAGAAGTGCTTTAATGCAATGCCTGGCCGTGTTATTGAAGGCTCTTAGGGAGGGACCAGTCCCCTTACATTAAAATAGTGCTTCAAAATGAAATAGAAGCACTAAAAACCACTGGCTCAGGTGTTTCCACCTTCAGGGCATAGAACTAAACATACCCCGAACTTCCCTCCTTCTCCAGTGCAAGGCCTCACTGCCTCCAGTTAACTCATGAACAGTGCGCTGCCTGGTCGGACCGCCCGCTTTCCTTCGCCATTTCTTGTCCTACAGCACCTGTGTGGGAGCATGTGTCGTTTATATTCTGTAAGACGTTGTGTTCAATAACCTTTCCAGACACCCCGAAAGGATGTTTGAGTTCCCGGCTCCGGCCTCAAAGGCAGACTGGCCCCATGTCCGCAGGTGTGCCGTGGTCTGTCCCCTCGCTGTCTCGTGGATGCTTTCCTGCTCAGAGGTGCTCAGGCCACACTCGCCGAGCACAGCCTGGGTCCCGCACATGTCATGGGGATGAGATTTGAGATCTCACTCCAAGGAGCTCACCTCCTCCGGAGCAAGAGCTAACCCGACAATCACAAGACCTGGGACACACGCATTCCTGGAGGCCACAGGACCGCACCTGGTCTGAGCAAGACCAAGGGCTTAAGAAAGCTTCTCCGGGTGTGTGGAAGACAGGCAGGAAGGGGTGCGGGCGGCCCACGAGGGCTGGAGCAGTGTCTTCCCAGCGCTCTGTCCTGCGTACCTTATTCATGCTTTTGTGCCATTTCCTGGAGACGCTCCCTCCGCCCATCACATTGCTTGGCCTTCAAGCTCTGCAAATCCTCGCCCCGTCCCTGTTGCTTGGGCATCGCCAGCCACCGTCCCAGAGGGAAGCACGTGGGCTGCATGTGGAGAAGTCACGGCCCCCGTGCGCAACAGGATGGGTCACCCACGGGGTTCCCAGATGGGACTGTCTAGGAGGGAAGACAGCTGCATGTTAGGATCCAGGGCTCAGGGGAGAAATGGCCTGAGTCAGGGGCATGTCTGTCCCAGGTGCAGGGAAGCTGGCTGCAGGCCCGGACGCTGAAGCTTCCCCAGGGTGTGCTCCCACGGCTCTCACTGCGTCTGCACTCGGCAGAAGAGTCCATGGCCACACGCGGCTCGGATACACAGGGACCCTGAGTCTGCAGTTCATCAGCAGGGGGAGGTTTGGCTGCCAAACCCCAGGCCACGGTGTCATCCTGCAGGTACCAACGGATGATGAAAGCCTAAGGGACTGACCACATCTCTCGTCAGGAGAGAAATTCTGAAACTAGGGTTCAGGCTTCTGGACTCTGATTTTGTATTTTATAATCACAAAGTGCTGCCCAGTAAGGAAGAATGTCACTTAGAAACTAAGACAAACAAAGCAAACCAAAATTGCGTGTGCTTCTTCAGGTCCTGGACGAAGCCGTTAGGGAACAGTATTCCAGCCGCGGTCTGCAGGGTCCACAGAAACCAGCGCACGGTCCCTTGTGAACGGACGTTTGATAATGTTCGATATAAAACCTTACCAGAGACTTCGTCTAAGTGTGACCACATCGCGCCTGCAGCTCTCCTTGTGGGCACCGACCTTGACCCGCTGCCCAACACAAGGCACTCTGTGCCGGCCGCCTGTTGTGGGGACGCTTGGCACCCGGAGGGGAGACTGGGGACGAGGGCGTGATAGTGGGAAGGACTGCTGTGAGGAGAGCAGGATGCGGGGGACGTGGACAGTGCGGCCGGGCCGCCGGAGGGAAGGGGGAGAGCTCCTGACCGTGCGGGACAGGAAGGGCAAAGGGGCAGGGGCGTGTCTTTGAATGGCGGCTGGGAGGGTGGGTCTGTGCGCGGGGTCCCACAGCCCTGCTTCAGTCCCGGCCGCGTGGGACTCCGGCTCCCAGCCGCCTGCGGGGGGGCGCGCAGAGGGGGGCGCGCAGGGGGGGCCCTGCAGAGGGGGGCGCGCAGGGGGGGCGCGCAGGGGGGGCCGTGCAGAGGGGTGAGTGCAGGGGGGCAGCTCCCGGTGCTCAGTGCCTACCTGCAGACAGGAGTCCTGAACTCCCCTCTCTTGCTCTCACGTCAAAAGTCAAGGCTTAACCCCATTTAGGTCACTCCCCAAATCGTCCGCACAAGGAATCCCTTTCCAAGTAAAACATGATATCATCACCTAAGAGAGCTCTCCTGGCTTTCTGCAGTTCAGATCCGTCATCTCTCCTCTGTGCCGCGTCTGTGTGTGCCCGCCCACTGTCCGTCCGTCCGGGAGTCGTCTGTCTCATCCGTCTGGGATCTGTCCGTCTGCGCTGTGCTCCGCCTCCGCCTCCTCCAGGAAATCGGACGAAGAGAGCAGAGCCCGTCGGTGCGGACCCCATGTCCGTCGTCCCTGAAACAGTGCCTGGAACCTAGTAGGTGCTCGATCCGCGTCTGCTGAATGAAGGGTGGTCGGGGGCCTCCTCCCCGTCAGCACAGAGGTGCTCGCTCACACCCTGGGCGACAGGACCTCGGAGCCGGCCCCCCTCGGCCGCGCGCGGGAGCAGCAGCCGCACCTCGTTCGGGCTCCGCGTGTATATTCTCGGCGAGGAGACGCCGCGGGAGCGCGGGCGGGACAGGCCGCAGCCACCACCTCGGGGGACACGAGTCAGCGCCAGGGCTTCCTCCCATGCGGACGCTTCCCCCCTGCCCGCTGTCTTCTCGTCAGCAACGTGCCTTCCCTGCGTCCTGCAAACAGCTCACGTCCACGACACTGTCGCTCTTCCCCTTCCTCCGCCCCGTCTCACCCTTATGATGTCTCCAGCTCCTCTGCTACCGTCCGGTCCTGCCTGGTTTCTGCCGAGCGTCCTACAGGGGAACAAAACCAAGAAACCTGGGCCCTTCCCCCCCACCACCCACCTCCCGAGCTCGGGGAGGGAACTAGCGGGGAACATGGGCGAGATCTTCAGGAACAGCGGGCGCCGCCCGGATTCTCTCTCCTGCCTCGCCAGGTTCCCACGACAAACTTTCCAAAATTAGACTGAAAACTGTGGAGTTCTGTGGCTCTATTTTGCACACTGCCTGGTAGCAGATGTGAACATTCAGAGTGGGTAGTTCAAGGACATTGCACGGTGCACAGAGCGCGACTGCACAGGGGAGGTAACACCGAACTGACACGGTCCAGCGTGAGTACCGAGTGAGAGTAACAAGGTAAGGTTAAGGTGACCGCACCTACACAGAGTCCAAATACTTTCCAGCGTTTTATATTAAATGCTGTTTTTTATGACCAGTTTTGCTTTTCTTTGACTGTTTCTAGGTTTTAGACTCCAAAGTTGTGACCTGGGGACGTCGCTATAGAGACACAGGTGAGTGTGTGTCCATCTGTCCGTGGGGAGGGAGAGAGGCTCTACCCTCGGGGGCCTGGCTCGGGCCACTGGAAGGACAGGTATCCGAACGTGGGCTCCAGACGCCTCTGACCGATCCGCTGTGATTTATTACAATGCGGCCGGAGCTCCAGAAGAGGTGATTTAGTAGTCACTGGTTATTTCAATTTACTCTTTTTGCGTTTTTAATTAGTAAATGAATCCCTCATGGTCAAATGATTAACTGCACAATAATTCAGCACAGCACCTTCCGTCCATTTGTGCAGAGCCCAGTGCCGGGGAAAGCGTTTGGGGTACAGGCCGACCTTATAAATCACAGCCCCGCGCTCGTGCTGCCCCGACGCAGGTATGGTCAGCACTTCGGTTGCAAACCCCCATTTTCAAGGTGCTAAACACTGCGCCGGGAAAATTCGTTTCCAGGCGGCAGCTGGTCTAGGAGATGTCACCAGGGAGCAATGTTTTAAAACCAGATTTGAGGATTTACTTGGCCATTGTTAAAACTACCGATCGGACGAAGTTAGCAATGCACCCTCCTCAACCAAGTCTGGAAGATTAAATAAAGTTTGTATGAAATAAAAGAGCTGCTCTCGGCGGCAGTGCCTCGGCACCGAGCTGTGGAGTGACGCGACTTCAGGAGCAGCCGCCGTGCGCTATTGTTCATCTTTCAGGGCCTCCCATTTTAGAGAAGTTTTAGATCTAAAGGAAAATGCCAGAGCCAGTGGACTTTCGGGCGCCTGCGCCTCACATCTCGCTCGAGGGCGGCAGGTCTGCAACTCTTGGGAACCCGTACTGATAGGATACACGGTTGTTCATCAAAGTCCCTACTTTTTTTTTTTTTTTTTTTCAGATTTCCTTAGATTTTACCTAACGTCCCTTTTCTGATCCAGGATCCCATCTCGGGTCCCTCATTATGTCCCGCCACTCTGCCTCCTGAAGCCCCTCCTGGCTGTGACCGTATCTGCGACGTCCCTTGTTTCTGATGACCTCGACCGACGGTTCCGAGGTGTGCCGGTCGGATAAAGCTCGGGACGTCCTTCTGTCGGACACGTCCCAGCTCCTCGCTCTCCTCAGGAGTAGGATTTTGGGGCTTTGGGAGAAAGACCACAGCAGGAGAGGGCCGCTCTCAACTGGGGGCACAAGGCCCTGCCTCCCCGCCTGCCTTGTCCCTGTTGGCGTAATGGGGCTCACCCGGCCTCAGCCAGGCCTCTCCGCTGGAAGCTACCCGTTTCTTTTTTTTTTTTTTCCTTTGCTGTTGTTCTATTTAGAAAAAGTCATCATCCATCCCCAAGGAGAAGGGACTGAATTTCCCACCTTCTTTGGACATGGTATCAACACATGGTATCAATAAGTGCTGACCATCAATTCTTCCGCTGGCCTGGGTGTCCTCGCCCTCAAGTGCTCACTGACGACGATTTGTTTCCAGCCCTGTGGACCCACGGCATTACCTTGCACTGTGGCTGTCACGCAAAGCCGTGTTGTCTCCCGAATTGTTCCAACTCAGCTGTTCATTTTTGTCTCCCCGGGACGCGATTGTGATGCGAACGCATCTCCCCACACGCTTGAAACAGGATTTGCTCCTCACAATTGAAAACACGCCGTCGGGCCGCGGGTGGCCCAAACGGGGGTGACGGACTTCCAGCCCCCGGCGCCTGGTGTGGATTCAAGTATGACATCGAACTGGCAGGAAGCGAGCTCGCTCTTCCTTCGGGAACCCGCATTCCCCCTTGCAGCCAGCAATCTAACGAACTTGCTCGGGACGTTCCGAGACGTGCTGCGCCGCAGCCAAGGACAAGAAGGAAGCCCACCAGGGAGCGCGGTGGTTCCTGGCACCGCCATGACCGCGGTCACCTCCCGCCACGCACACAGGCGCTGGGTCCAGACTGGATGGTTGCAAACTTCGCCCCTGAATCCTTGAGTGACCGGCCATTATTTCAGGACTTAACACCGGCCCATCAGCCAGCAGTGAGAGTAACAGTGTCCAGCCGGGGGGCCGGGGGACGCGGGTAGCGGTAGCATGAGAGCCTCTGAGAACTGTAACCAGCACCAGCTCTCCCAGGTGCCGGCAACACCTCCGTGCAGCGAGCAGGCTGCTTGCATGGGGCTGGGAGTGGGGCTGGACCACAGGTGGCTGTGCAGGCAGCAGAGGCATAGACCTAAGTCACCCCCAGGACACATTTCAGGCAACATCACAGCAGGGGCGGAAATCACTGGACTGTCAGTCAAGCAGGCAGACCCAAAGCAACAGTGCAAGACAGGCAGGGGTTGGTGTGTCCTGTCTGTGCCCAGACACTGGCCACCGGCTCTCCGACTGGAGCCCCTCTAGATCCCTCAGAACACAGAAACCATTTGGGGGGCACCATGTTCCAGGATCGTCTCCCAAAGTGGCCACTGGTATTGCTTTGCTCCACAATGGAACAGCCTGTGACCCCGCCGAGGCCCCACGTCCTTTCTCTCTGGACTCAGGTCCTGTTCTTCCTGCTGCGCACCTTAGACCTACTCACCCCCCACCATTTAAGGCAGGACCTTTTGGGACTCCACAAGGTTCCCTGGCATCCAGACGCCTCACGCTCATCTCAGGAACCAACGCGATGACCGGACTGAGCACCGTTCCTGCAAAAATGCTGGTTATTTTGAAAATAAGAGTTTAATCATTAAAAGTAATCTAATGTATTTAAGAATAAAACATTTCAAACTTAGAAAAAGTCAGAAGTCAAATTTTGCTTGAATCAGTTTTCTTAATGTCCCATATCCTCCAAAATACATGCAGCTTGTTCCATGAAAACGATGCTCTACGTATGGTGCTGTCTGATACTTCATCCGTCAGTGAGGTTCCACGTTCGCTATACAAGCGTTTTTACAAACGAAGCTTCTATATATTGAGCTACAGGTAAGGCATACAGAAGTACCTTTGCATGCACACTATATCAATTTATTTGTAAACGTATAATTAATGAATGGCAGAGAATTATAACATTTCCGTGGCCTTTCTCACTTTCCCTAAATAAACTTGTCCATTTTATTGCTTATTTTAAACAACCAGATTTTGATGAGATTTTTTATTGTATTTGTGTTCCCTATTGACTCATCTTCTGTTCTCAGGTTTTTTTCTTACTTTTCTCCTTTCTGGCCGACCCTGTCATCGTTTGGACGTCTCGGCGTGGTTACTGAGCTGATTAATGTGCTCTCTTATTCTAATGTTTCCATCTAAGTCTTTTTTTTTTTTTTTTTTTTGTAATTACTTCTTACCTACATCCTAGAAATTTGATATGATTGTCATTTTTATCAATTTCTTTGTGCAGTTCTGCCTACTTTTAATGTTAATATCTTGAGCAGTGAGCTTAGATACAAACGGGTCGGATTGGGCGGATCTGACTGAGTCCTTTGCTGACACCGTCAGCCTTCGGTAAGATCGCCTTTTCTTACCACCTGCTCTGCGGTAATAATGTAGTTATGACAGGCGCTGACACCCATTTTCCTTCCCCATCAAATGTTCTAGGTCACTGCATTTTATATCGACTCTTAAAAATAGCACACAGCTAAACTTTAAAACAAAGTCCAATCTGAGAGTCAGTCTTACCAGCTGGTGACCCGAGTCCCTCTGCAACCACTGCAGCTGATGCAGTTGACAGTCCTCCGATGGCCTTACTTAAAAATCTTTTCTCTGTGTTTGTTTCTTTGCATTCTTTCTTATTTCTTCCTTTTCCTTCTACTCTTTCAAAACTACTTCATCATGTTTATAATCTTATGAAGTAACAAAGAGCATTTCCATGCATTCATGATTAGCAAAATCTAAATTAGTTCATGTTTTCATTTTCCTACTAAGCAATGAGTCTGATCTCAAGGAAAATCCTTTTTTACCGGACGCTACCTTGATAGCCTTTTGATTCTGTCCTGTTTGCATTTGTTGTCATAAACGTGGTCACGGCTTTGGTCACTTCTCTGGGCAGTTGGCATCACCGTGACTCCGCCCACTATTTCTGGAGCTCTTGGCCCCTGCCCTGTGTGAGTCTCCCTGTCGCCTCTCCTGAAGCCTGTCCTTGGTGGCTCCACCAGCAGAGTGAGGGGAAAGATTCTCTCAGACTCTGTGTGATCCACTTTCTCATGTTTCTGTTTTCCTTTGAACTGGATAAAAATTCTCGCTGGAAGTTGAATCTCCTAGTCTACCAGCCACGTCCGAGGTTCCCGTGGAGGGACAGCTGCCGCCCGGTGCTTCTGCCCCTGCCCTGTCCTCGCTGATCACTACGCTTTTACTGCCCATCTCGGGCTTCTGTCATGTCTCATGACGAGTCTCGCTACGGATTGACTTCCTTGACCCTTCTGTGGGCGTTTCGTACTTCCTGAACCTCAGACCCTTTACGCTTCCAAATGTTGTCTCATTCGCTGCTGTCTCCCATTTGGACCAGAAATGGGGTTTTACCTCCTTCTACTCATATCTTTTAACCCCTGTCATGTTGTCTGTGTGTTCTCTTCTGTGTTCTGTCTACAGGGAAATGTCTTCACGTCACAGTTTGGTGTTCTTAATTGTGTTTTTAGATTTTCCTAACTTAGTATTTAATCTCTCCACTGAATGTTTTATTCAGTTTTTATTAACTTATTTATTCCCAGAACTTTTTATTTATTTCTATATTTTATTCCTTTCCCTGAAAGCTTATTAATTTATGACTTATTATTTTTCTGATGAATTATACCAGAATGCACTTATTTTACATTTTTGAGAGGCCACTGATAGACAATGTGCACACATACAACACTGGTGTGGGAAGTTCTGGCGCCCACAAAGGCTTTGCTGCTGCCCAGGCAGTGAGCACACAGCATCCCCAGCAGTGTCCCACCGCTCCTCTGCACCTGCCCCCCAACACTAGACCACCATAGGTCTGCTCTCACCAGAGATCCTTCTGCATTTTCTGGAATAGATAAATGGGGTCATGGTTTTGGGGTTGATAGAACGGCCTTCCAGAAAATCCCCAGAACCAGTGACCAGGTCTCTTAGCATGGTGAAAGGGGCTTTGTAGATGTGATGAACTTAAGAGCCCCGAGATGGGGGAGGTAGCTGAATGATCCAGGTGGGCCCAGGGTCTTCACAGGGTCAGAGAAGGCGTGATGTGGACTGTCAACCAGGGAGTGCTTCAGCTTCTAGAAGCTGGGAAAGGCAAGTACAGGTTCCCTCCCACCGCCTCCAGAAGACGGCAATCCGGCAGACACCTTTGTTTTATCCCAGTGAGACCCGCTGTGGGCTTCCGACCCACAGGACTATAAGATTATAAATCTGTGTTGTTTTAAGTCACTGTGTTTACAGTTATTTGTGGAAGTGGTTATAAACTGATAGAGGCACGCACCCCTGGTGTCTGGCTTCTCTTTCACTCAGCATAATTACTGTGAGATTTGTCGGTCTTGATGGGTCAACCCTTTGCTGCTGTAAGTGGTAATCTGTTGTACAGACCTACACCCCTTTAAAGGACATTCAGGTAGTTTTCAGTTTGGGGCTATCACCAATGGAAGTGGTGTGAGTGAGCACGTATGTGCAAGTGCTCGTATGTGCACATGGAAAGGATGACTCCTTTGCTTTCCCTTGAGTAAATATCTAGGAATAGAATAGGCCAATCTGATCTTGCCTGTTTGCTTTCATTTTCAAGAAGCAGCCATACTGTTCTCCAAAGTGGGGCGCCCTTTTATACCTCTGTCATAGCATCGGGGAGTGCCCAGTCCTCGTGTCCTCACTAACACTTGGTAAGGACACTTGTTCCGTTTTGGCCATTCTAACAGACGTGCCGCGGTATGTCCCTGGCGTTGGTGTTACGTGTAAATAGAGGCCAGGGACATGAAGCACGCTTTCAGGCACTGGTTTGTCTCTCTCTTGTGCTTTTCTTCTTAAATGAAGGGTCTCTTGAAATCTTCTACCAACTTTTAACATTGGGTTGTTACCCCATAATTAAGTTTTCAGAATTTTTAATATTTTCATATATACATTTCTATGTAAACATAAATGTATTTATAATAAATATTTATACATTTACTTATATATTTTATATATTTATGTATTCATTTACATATATAGTATATATAATATATATGTATTTATAAAATGTTTGCAAATATTTTCTCACAGCCTATGGCTTGTTTTTTCAGCCCCTTAGCATTATCTTTCAAGTAGAAAAAGTTCTCAATTTTGAGGAAATCCAGTATTATCTGTTTCCTTTTATGGGTCGTGCTTTTGGTATAATATCTATAAAATATTTGCCTAATACTACATGCAAGATTTTCTACTGTTTTCTTCTAGAAGGTTTAGAATATTAAGTTTTGGGTCTATGATTCATGTACAGTTACTTTTTTATATGGTGCAAGTATTCTGTTTTACTGATTATTTGTGTGTTTGGACAGCAATGCTACACTGTCTTTTTTTTTTTTTTTTTTTTTTTGGCTACACTGTCTTAATTAATATACCTTTATAGTGAGACCTGAAATCAGTTAATGTTGGCATTTTAACTTTGTTTTTCTCTTTAAAAGTTGGTTTGGTAGTTCTAGGGCCATATGGATTTTAGGATCAGCTTATCAATTCTTACAAAAAGCTTGTTGTGATTTTGACTGGGAATGTGTTCAATATATAAAATGATTGAGGAGAATCAACATCTTAACTGTACTGAAACTTCTGATACATAAAAAATGTGTAACTCCATTTATTTAAATCTTATATACTTTTCCTCAAAAGCTTTAAGCATTAAGCATCTTTTGTCAAATTCCCCAGAAACTTCTTAACTATTGATATTATTGTGAAGTGTATTTTTATTTCATTCTCTAATTGTTCATTGTCAGTATGTAGCAATTCAGTGAGTTTTTATATATTGATATTACATCCTGCGACCTTACTAGAATGACTTGTCCATTCCCGCTGCTTATTGGTAGACTCCGCTGGGTTTCCATACCCATCATCACGACCTGTATCATCATGTCTATTGCCACCTCTACCACCACCATCTCCATCACCACCTCTATCTCCTTCTCCACTATCATGACGTTTACCATTACCTCTCTCTCTCTACCACCACCATCACCACCTCCATCATCGCCTCTACCTCCACCTCCATCACCATCACCACTAGCTTCCCCACCTCCACCATCAACCTCCTCTACCATCATCTTTATATCCACCTCTACCATCACTATCACCATCACCAACCCCACCATCAGTGGTTCCAACACCAGCTCTCATACTCACCATGTGATTTCCAGTTCTTTCTTCTTGCTAGCACCTGGGGGAGTCTCCCTTATTTTTTAATACCAGCATTGAAATTAAAATACTGTTATCTGGAATTTTATCCAACATTTCTATCTTTACATTATCTTAGTTCAGAAGATAATTGGAGATATAAGTACTTCAATGCTTCATTGATAGTCTACACTCCATAGATGTTGACAGGTACTAATTTTGCAAATGTGTCATATATAAATTATTTTATTTAATTTTTTGATAGTTTTAGATTCATTATGATATTAATATCTGATTTGCAAAATTACGACTCTTTCACTATGTTTGGTTGTTTTATTTCAAAACCTATCATGAATGTGATGGCTTTTACCATCTATTTTCATACTTTTTATTTTCCAGTGTGTAAACTCAACTAAATGGAAACATTTCCCCACCAAGCTTTTATAAGAATTTGGTGACAAGTCTTGTTTATTTTACCTTTGTTTGGAACAGATCCTAATAGAATAGCTGGTATTTGTTGAAATATTTCCAAGAAAAAAATAGGCCAAAATTTCATCACTGTTCACCTCAGGTCTGGGCTGGGAGTGCATTCAAACAGGTTGTTAACTTACTCCCTGAATCAGAAGGAAGAGAAAGATGGAACACACGAGAACAAAAGCGGATTGGACATCTGAGCTAAAATAGATAAATAAAAGTAAATAAAGCTGTGACAAAGAGAAAAAGGAAGGAACTAGAAACAGAGAGAGAGGAGCGGAGACAGATGGAGACAGAGCGAGAGGGAGACGGAGAGAGAGACAGAGAGAGAACACCAATTTTTGACTCAAACAGGCACGCGTATTTGAGCAGCTCAACACTTCAAGGCGTCTTGAGTATTCGGAAAGACAAAGAACCCTCTTTGAACTGATTAACCGGGTTTGAATGAATGTATGCATTTAACTTTCGTGTTTTATCGTTTATGTGAGGGCCCCTCAAAGTAGGGTTGCTAGCGTGTTTTTGTAGCAGTGTGTGTTTGTTTGTTTTCTTTTCCTTCTCGTATGCTTTCATGTGTATATTTTGCCAGCGTTGCTATAAATCATCTCCACATTTCACTGCTTAATGTAAAATTGTAAAATAAAACGTCCTGATGCTTTCACCTGAGGTTCTATTTTTTGTGTATGTGACCATTTGTGTAATTTGCGATTAGGTAGTTTGTATAATTTGTGATTGTGTATTATTTGTGTAATTTGTGATCATGTACTGTTTATGTCATTTTTCAAAAGTTACTTTGGATGTTGGCCTGGAGTCAACATCAGGCTATTTGTTCAGCCAAATGATTAGCCAAGGAAAAATAAATTAAAATAAACAGCACATAATCATTAAAATGTAAAAAAAAAAAAAAAAAAATAGGAGGTTTGCCAATCACGCCTGGGTCAGTTGTGACCGGAAATCAATCCTGTCGATGGGGAGCACAATCTGTGTGGACCTGGGAGGGGGGCCGGTACCCACGCGGGTGGGCATCCCCAGACACCACGCCAGCGCCCCGCCCAGCTCTGCAGCCTCCGCAGGGGCGTGGGGAAGGGCCATCGCCCCAAATGCAGCTCTGTCACCCTCCAGGGACCTCGCTGAGCCTGACAGCAGCCTCTAGTTCGCACCCTGCCTCCTCTCTGCATTTGTCAAAGCAACACCTCATCCTTCCGCACACAAAGTCTAATGAACTCATAAAACCATCCCCTCAAGCATGTGTCACTAATTTAAAACAATAATAATCAACACAGGTAAAAATGTGGCATCATCCCCTTCCCCGAAATGATGGAGCAGTGCCAATGACTCAGTTGAATGGTCTCATTAGAAGACGCGCATTTGTTAATATGGGCAGATTTGGAGAAACTGGCCTGTGGACATGCGGTAAGGGAGTCGTTATAGCTTGTAAGTGTATTCAGGGCTGTTTTCCTCAGAATGCTTTCAGTACAAATGTGTGAGATAAAAAGCAGGAATTAGCAGTTCCAGATGCTGTGGACAGCGGTCTGTCCTCACCGACACTGCCTGAGGTCAGAATCGCCCCCTCCACCCCGCCTTCTCCTCATACACACACTTCCACTGGGAGCCGGCTACACATTTGCACACTTAGGAGGCCCCCAGAGCACTGTATTATCTCACTGTTCTTCAGAAGGCAGGAGCTTTGGAAAAAATCACTGCCCGAAGAAGAAAAGAAAATACCTCCCCTGCTACAGTCCAAACTTGGCTAGAGGTGATCAATACACACCAGGCAGAAGCAAGTTTCCTTAATCATCTCTTTTCTAAAGATGTGTATGATGCTGTACGCCAGGTAGCAGCTCCTTCAGGAGCACCCGGCAAGAAGCGCTGGTTCGTGGAAGGTTCACCTATTACCTTGCCCCCCAGCCAGCTGGAGGCTAAGCAGACCGATAACCCTAAACCACGACAGCACAGATCCAATGATTTTTACATCAAGCAGCCTGATGTACTGCTCGGCCACCCACCAATCCCTTTCCAATATCGATCCATTCCTAAATGAGCCTTCCCTGCTTTGTACCATGAGCAATAATTAAAAAAGCAGCACATTGATTTTAACTAATATTATGAAGGGTCTGGATGTGCACATGCTTACAAAATAGTGGCCTTACCCATCTTTCATTGTACAACAAAGGATCCTGATTAAAGTTTGGACACCAGGAAGGAGAGACATGTCTGCAATTGAACGTGTCAAAACTTACACCTGTTCTGTTTTATTATAAATCTCGTTTCAATACCAATGGAGGTTTTTGTCATGAGTTTTCAGAAAAACAAATAAGGATATTCTGCAGCCCAAGATAGAGTGTAAGAAATCAAGGGGACATGCTTCTTAAAAATGCTGTTCTCCTACTTTATAAGCTTCCCACTCCACCAGATAAAATCATTTTCATGTTATCTAGGTCATTTGAGAGCAAATCGTATATTACAATGTGAATTTATGTTTTTACCAAAAGTGAACCACCCTCCAGTTTAGAATGCCTCCGAACGGTGCTATGCACAGTCAAAACTAACTTGACACTAAATCTCCTCTGAAAGCAAAGGACGTGATAAAGTTTTTTGCATCATCAGTGAATACCGAAGCCAATCCGTGGGCAGGACGTGGGGTAGAATTTCCATGATCTGCAAAGCTGAAGAAACTAGATTTTTTAAAATAGGACACATTGTGCTCTGCTCGCAGGAGAAAACAAACTTGCCAATGTGAAGGTCAGCGGGGGTGTTCTTCATGCTTCTCTCTGTCCCCGGCTGCAGACACTCGAGGTCTGCCCTCAAGGAAATCTCCCAGGCGGCTGGAGACCCCAGCTTTGCGCAGAGCCTGCTCCTCACACCCTTCTTACATCTCAGCTGAAAACACCTAAGAGGAGATTATGAGTCATACCAGTGACACTAGCAGATGTTAAAATATATTTAAAAGCCCAATAATTTTAAAAAGTATTCTGTGGGCATTGTAACTGACAGATTATTTAAAAAGAAATACACGCACACACACACACACACACACACAGTGTAACACATCTGGACGTTGGTGCCAGTCCTCTGGCTAGTTGGGGGTCTCAGGGGGGGGGGGGGGATTAAGTTCTGACCATCTGGGGTTTCTTTCTTTTGTTCCTAATGGGGTGGGTACAGACAGATATAGGCAGCTTCTAAGATTTTCTTAGTTTGTACCGTGACCCATTATCCACTAGACATTCCACTGCTTTTTGCTTCCGTGCCCCGTTTGTGAATACAGACTGAAAACTGTGGATTTTTTATGGCGTTCCCAAGACCAGCCCTGGAGTTCCCAGGACTGACATGTGTTGACTCCGTTTCTTACGGTGGGAGGTTTTCTTACACAGATACGTCACGGGGCGGGGAGAATATTCCAACTAGTTCTGAAGGAAGAGTTTTGAGGGAAAAAATATCGAGCAAGAGAGATCTTTGATCATAGCCCAGGGAGCATTCGGCTCCAGCGGACAGGTGTGTTAACTGTGCCCCCGCCCACGTGTACGTCTTTCTCCCCAGAGAAGACCTGCACGCCTGAGCGCATCATCTCAGCACAGAGACCCGCGGACCGCGGAGCCGGGCAGACGCGCACCTGTCCGGGCGGGGCGGGTCTCCGAGTGCGCGGCTCTAAGTCCCGCCCTGCCCCGACCAGACCTGCTCAGCCTCCTCTGCGGTGCGGACGGTGCGGGGGACGGAGTGACCCGTGCGGCGCGCTCCCGCTCCGCGCCGGGCAGTCGGCGCGCTGCGCCTCCGTGAAGGGCTCTCAGACCCCTGGGCCCGGAGCACAGATTCTCATCTGGGGACCCGAGCAAAGGCACCGAGTCACTTCTTTACTGACGCTTGTTTCCCTGGAGCTTCGACAACGGGTCAGTAGACTGAATCGTGCCTGAGCAGGAGGAGACGAAGAGGAGCAGAGAGCCTTCGGGGAGCAGAAGGAGGCACAGGGCAGAGAGACACCTGCGCCCTGGGCGTGTGGGGAGGGTCCCGCACACAGTTCCTTACTGCGGGTTGGGGTCAGGGTTGACCCCCTAGGTGGCAGAGAACACCGGGTGAGGAGATGAAGATATGGGCTTGGACTGGGTCTTCAGGACGCACTCCCGCACCGGACTCCAACCTGGGCCGCCTGGAGAGCTGGAACCCCCAGAGCACCGGCCGGGAGAGCTGCAGGCCTGTGAGCTGCACAGGGGGATGTGCTGGTGGATGGGGCCCGGAGCACAGACTCACAGACTCGGAGCTGGGGAAGCAGAAGCGGGCGGGTGAAAGCTGGTGCCTGGGCGGGGGTCAGCAGGTACTGGTCCCTCAAGGGGATCTCCAGGAAAACTAGGTTGTCTGAAGAAAAAAAAAAAATAAACTTTTTAAAGATGAACTATTTTTTATACACACATTTTCAGACTGAGAATTACACTTACTATTTAAGTAAATGTGTGTATGTAATTGTGCTAAAAGCCAAGAAGTCCAGGCACAATAATAGAGGATATTGGGTTGAGCGAAGAAGTCCTAAAGGAAAGCTAAGCTGATTGCTCTTGGGTGGAAAAGAATCTACCAGACAGTCTCGGAGAGCGCACTGTTCCAGTAGAAATGCCAAGGTTTTAGGTGGGTGTGAAGAATTTCAACAATGGCGATGCAAAGTTGACTGAATCCTTCCCTCCTGGTTACTGGGTCGCCGGAATAAGCAGAGACGAAGTGATACAGAGGCGGACCCCACTGCGGGATGGGGGTGGAGGGTCAGTGCAGTCCAGAAAGCTGCCATCCGGGAAGGCCCCAGGACCCTGAACCTGATGTCTTCTGTCTACCAGGGGCCTTGGTCATGTCAGGACTCACCATCAATAATCATTTCTGCTGCACTACAGCTGGCACCTTGGGCTTTACATCTTATGACACTGTAGATTAGATCTCCTACAGATATGGCCTTGGTTACTGTACATACAGAGGGAAGAGTCGGTACAAAGTCCCATGGGCATGTTGAGCTTGGCCTTCCTGATCAACACAACTGATCCCAGTGAGTCTGGAGCCCACCATCTGCAGAGAGGGTGAAGTAGGCAAGGGTCAGATAATTCAGCCTTTGCAGATCATGGTAAGAATTTTAAGAATTTATTTTTGACGTGATTGTCTGTTTTGTGTGTGTTGAGTTTGAGGAGTTCTTTATAGACGTTGGATATCAGCCCTTTGTCTGTACTTTCGTTTGTGAATTTCTTCTCCCATTCCGTGGGTTGTCTCTGTGCAGTTTCCTTTGCTGTGCAGAAGCTCTTGATCTTGATGAAGTCCCAAAAGACCATTTTCGCTTTTGTTTCCTTTGCCTTTGGAGACATATCTTGAAAGAAGTTGCTGTGGCCAATATCAAAGAGGTTACTGCCTATGTTATCCTCTAAGTTTCTGATGGATTCCTGCCCCACGTTGAGGTCTTTCATCCATTTTGAGTTTATCTTTGTGTACGGTGTAAGAGAATGGTTGAGTTTCATTCTTCTACATATAGTTGCCCAGTTTTCCCAGCACCATTTATTGAAGAGACTGTCTTTTTTCCATGATATATTTTTTCCTGTTTTGTCGAAGATTAATTGACCATAGAGTTGAGGGTCCATATCTGGGCTCTCTACTCTGTTCCACTGGTCTATGTGTCTGTTTTTATGCCAGTACCATGCTGTCTTGGTGATCACAGCTTTGTAGTAAATCTTGAAATCAGGCAACGTGATGCCCCCAGTTTTGTTTTTTCTATTTTGACCTTTCCTTAGCAATTTGGGGTCTCTTCTGATTCTATACAAATTGTAGGATTGTATGTTCCAGCTCTTTGAAAAATGCCAGTGGAATTTTGATTGGAATGGCATTGAAAGTATAGATTGCCTTGGCAAAAAAATGGGCAAAAGACATGATCAGACACTTCTCCAAAGAAGACATACAAATGGCTAACAGACACATGAAAAAATGTTCATCATCACTGACCACCAGGTAGATTCAAATCAAAACCACATTGAGATACCACCTTACACCAGTTAGAATGGCCAAAATCAACAAGACAGTAACAACATGTGTTGGAGAGGATGTGGAGAAAGGGGAACCCTCTTACACTGTTGGTGGGAATGCAAATTGGTGCAGCCACTTTGGAAAACAGTGTGGAGATTCCTTAAGAAATGAAAAATAGAGCTTTCCTATGACCCTGCAATTGCACTACTGGGTATTTACCCCAAAGATACAGATGTAGTGAAAAGAAGGGCCATCTGTACCCCAATGTTTATAGCAGCAATGGCCACAGTCGCCAAACTGTGCAAAGAACCAAGATGCCCTTCAATGGAAGAATGGATAAGGAATATGTGGTCCATATACACTATAGAGTATTATGCCTTCATCACAAAGGATTAATACCCAACTTTTATATCAACATGGACAGGACAGGAGGAGATTATGCTGAGTAAAATTAAGTCAAGCAGAGAGAGTCAGCTATCATATGTTGACTTACTTGTGGAGCATAAAGAATAATATGGAGGACATGGGGAGATGGAGCACAGAAGGGAGTTGGGGGAAATCGGAGGGGGAGACGAACCATGAGAGACTGTGGACTCTGAGAAACAATCTGAGGGTTTTGTAGGGGAGGGGGTGGGAGGATGAGTGAGCCTGGTGGTGGGTATTATGGAGGGCACATATTGCATGGAGCAGTGGATGTGGTGCGTAGCCAATGATTGCTGGAACACTGAAAAGAAATTTCTAAAAAAATAATTAAAAATTGAAAAAATGATTTTAGAATCATTTATTTATTTGAATGTATTTGGAATTAA
Source organism: Mustela nigripes (assembly GCF_022355385.1). Classification (NCBI taxonomy): domain Eukaryota; kingdom Metazoa; phylum Chordata; class Mammalia; order Carnivora; family Mustelidae; genus Mustela; species Mustela nigripes. The sequence continues at coordinate 89,911,709 of NC_081564.1, read as the reverse complement.
TTTTATTATGTGATTGTATCATTAAAAGGTTAAGTGAATAAGCCAATTTGTGTTTCTAAACAAGTGTGTTGGATGCCATGTGTAGAACAGATTAGTGGAAGGTCTGATAGAGATTGGAGAGAGCCATGAAGAGGTCATTGCCATTGCCTTTGTTAGAATGTGAGGGATGGCTTTGGTGGAAGAAGAAATGCAGAAATATCGAGTTTTGAAATTTGTAAACAAAGAAGGAACTCCAAGGAATTATTCTCAGGGCAATTACAGGTGGTTCAGACTAGGGTTTAGATGGACATTATTGAGTGCACAGAATGCAAAACCATGGTGGTGATACAAACTCTAAAGTCATGGGGCGCCTGGGTGGCTCAGTGGGTTAAGCCTCTGCTTAGGCAGAGGCCTTGATCCCAGGGTTCCTGGATCGAGCCCCACATCAGGCTCTCTGCTCTGCAGGGAGCCTGCTTCCTCCTCTCTCTCTCTGCCTGCCTCTCTGCCTACTTGTGAGCTCTGTCTGTCAAATAAATAAATAAAATCTTTAAAAAAAAAAAACAAAAACCTCTAAAGTCAGAAGGAAAATGGTCCCACACAGCTGCAATCCCTGATGTCACTTCCTAGTGGGTGAACTAGAAAAAATATTTTTGTAAAGGTGATAGGCCTGTAAAATTAGTGACAATTCCTGGAAATGTAAGTCCTCTCTGGAAGAGTGCAATTCCTACCAAGCATGAAAGTGTTCACACAAATGAAGTTTCTAAGAAGCTGAGGTCACAATAAAAAATCACAGAACACACAAGGAGCCCTGAGAAAAAGAACGGAACTAACAGCCGCCACAGCCACACTCGCAGGGACTGTGGGTGTCCGGATTACTGATCACGATGCAAAATGGGTGTTCATCAATGGAAGTATGATTTGGAGGTTCAGAGACAGAAGGGAAAGGATTAATATAACTCTAATGTCAGGAAGAGTGAATAAAAAGAACTGGGTAAGGTCACATTCTAAAGCCAACGAATAAGAGTTTTCCAGAATTGATGAAGTACATAAAGCCTAAAACTCAGGAAGTACAAGTACAAAGCAAGATGCATTGAAATAAATTCACACTTGGTTTTCGTCACCTCACAGTGGTTTTGTTGGAGACTGTGTTGTACGCCCTCTCCGAGCCTCCATTCCGGTGGGACAGACCTATTCTCCCGGCCCGTGAGACTGCTGCTGGTCGACCTCTCCAGGAACTCCTCTCCTAAAGAGAGCCATCTCACCATGACCGTGCCTCCTTTCCAGGGACAGTCTGATGTGGAGGATGTAAGGCCATCGCTTCAGGACCAATGCAACACTGTCCTGACCTCAGAGTCTCTCATGGGATCATCTGGATTTTATCGTACCTATATCACAGCCCAACTCATTCTTCTCTAAAATCCTGCTTCCCTCCCTTCTCTGATACATGTTCATCCTCAGAGCACTCCCTAACGAACTTCCTGGATGCTAATCTCCATGCCAGATTGTCCTGTGCTGTGGACCCTAACTTGTGACAAAAATCCGGCAGATCACCCCTGGGGACAGAAAAACACCCTTCAAGTTTTGTATTGTTTTAAATTATGCTGTCACAATTGGACATCTAGATACGAAGTGTGTATGGACCCCTATGTCACCCTCAAAATACAGAATTTTTTGGTTTTTGTTTTTGTTTTTAACCAATCGAGCCTTATTTAAGTTATTTCTGAAAGTCCATACTTCAAGAAGAAGGAAATCAAATTTGAAGAAACATCCTCGGTGCAAAAGGGGAGAAGAGCAAATAGAAGAGTAAGCGCTTGTGTGCATCTGTACCGCATCTTGTGCGCGTCTGTACCGCATCTTGTCTGCATCTATACCGTGGCATTTACCCAAGACTGAAGTACTAGAGGCAACAAAACCTCAGCCCATGGCAGGGTAACCGGCATAACCCACTTTCCATGTCCTTCTTGAGGGTCATATTTTGTAATATTTTTCTAATGTGGGTGGCAGAATGAGAGCCAGAAATGGGAGGAAATTGTGAAGTCAACGATATTCTCATCTTTAAAAAATGAAGTTATTTGATACTGTCAAATGCTTATGAAAACATCTAGTTCATCAGTAAATGATGATGTGATGCGATGTGAGGTGAGGTTTTAGGCCTGATGGGAAAGTTCTATGCCTGGGGCCGGAGGTGGGGAGGAGTAAAGACTGGTTAATTTTGCAGAGAGAAGGCAAAGCTCTGGAAATTTCTGTTCTATCTTATTTCCTGTGTACAGCAGGGAAAGCATGCCCCAAACTGGCATGCATCCAGATCCCATGGATCTGCCTAAGCTCCTGCATCGAAGGTAGCCTGTCTCCAGCTTCCTAAGTGGCCCTCTTGACCCCGGGGAGGTCACCATCCCTATACTGGGCAGCTAGTCCTCAGGGAGAAGAGAGCAGGTAAACAGGTACCAGCGTCTGTTGCTCAGTAGAGGCAGCCGAGGCACCTGAGCCAAACCTGCTCTCTTTGCTGAGTGCCGGAATAAACCTTAATGAAGACAAAGAAGTCTTCTCAGGGTGTGCTTTTATTCTAATTCGAAAAGAAGACTGTTGGAAATGCCTTTAAACATAATCACATACAGGTCTGACAAGCTCCAACAAGCAGGTGATTTCCCACACACATGCTCTGAGATGAGGCCTGTTTCCTTGGGACCTACTTTTTGTTGTATTAAAGAAAAATAGAAAAAAAAAATCCCCAAACAATGGACATTTGGCAGACAAACATAAACTAGGTAAGTAGCAAATATGAGATTTAATGGTCCTTCAATGCCACAGGACTGGAACACACCTTTTGGGTTATCTGCCTAGACAAAGAGGTTCCCTCTCTGGTTTAACCTTTATTTGAGGACAGCCTTGTGCTAAGCGAATGATTCTTTGGGTCAATGTCTTTGGGAAAAATCCCTGATTTGTGAGATCACAACTCATAATCCAGCTTCAGATTAAAAATGTTCTCTTGGAAGTGTACATCACCAGTTGCCTCCTTCCTAATATGTCATTTATATAATGCCGTAATTTGCAAGCACACATTTTTTTTTTTTCTCGTGTCTGTACCTGGTTTACAGACACAAATTGTGGTGGGGGCGACTTCGGGAGCCATCTGCACAGCTGAGAAGTTAGTAACCCTGTTTCACTGTGTTGATTAAAAGCAAATTTATCTAGAAACTATTAGAGGTTTATTAAAAGCCAAGTAATTTTTAGGTGCCTGATGACAAACACAACCACAGCGACGAACCTCAAGTCAGACTAGAATAAAATGCTCCAACGTATAAACCGACCGGTTTTGTTTTCCACTGGAATCTGTGAAAAACAACGACTCCACCGCTCTCTAGTTTCAGCTGCCTGGCGGAGTACAGATGCAAGTGTCAGGAGTGATAACGACGCGCCTACGGAAACCAAGGTCAAAGTAACCGAGCCAGGCCTGCATGAGGCTTCCTCCGTGGGTCTGGCTTCTGAAACCCTCCATGTTGGCGCGTCTGGACCGCCGGGCCCGCTGGTGGAGGTGCCCGTCCTGGCGTGTGTTAGACGGGCTCTGAGGCCTTTTCGATCCCCACGACTGGCTAGAGATTTCAGAGGAGAGCTGAGGAAGTCATACATGTGTATCCGAAATCACGCGCCAATCGGCAATGACCCAAGAAGGATAAAAGACTTCACCGAACACCGATCACTCAGAAGGGAGCCGCGCGCTCTGTGTTTGCAGTGAACTGTGTGTTTAATCGGTTTCTGCAATGCAGTCATTATGGTTTAAAAAGAACTCGGCCAGTGAGAACCTGGGGCTAAAATTAAGTAGTTAGGGAATTTAGCTTTGGATGGCGTGTTAAAGGGCTGTATTATAACTTCTCAACGGAGTGGAGTGTTAGGCGCGGCAGTTGGCGGTCCGTGGGAGTAATTCCCGCAGTCAGAGAGTGTGGTCTCAGGCTGGCCCACTTTCTTAAACACACGTTTGCTTCATTTGGCAGTGACTTTCGGGACCTGCAGATGTGGTTTCAGAACCACTCCAAGCGCCAGAAGACACTGAAGGCTTATGGTGCCTTGAGTGGGAAGGCGTATCGTTCAGCGTTCCAGAGGGAGGCACACGGGTTTAAGTGCACCATGTCCCTTACCCGTGGTGGGACTGTCGGTCCGTGTCTTGCTCAGGCACACGAAGAGGGTGGGCTTATCTACTATTTGCTGGATCTTAAAATCCTGACACCCAAAAAGAACTAACCGGCTGGAGCACACGACCCTCATCGCACGGGTGAGAAACTGAGGTAGTTGAAGGTGATGTGCCTGAGTGTGTCTGCCCGTCGGCGGGGAGCCTGCTGGCCCAGACTCGGTCTAGGGCCCCTGCGACACCTCCGCACCTTCCCCAGAGCAAGAAATAGGTGCCCCGAAATGCTCTCTGACTTTAGACATCCGTTCAAGGGCCGAGCACAAATGACGTGATGGGGCGAAGGTGAGCCCAGGGGAGGCGGCTGGCCTGAGTGAAGGCTGCTTCTCCTCTGAAACTGAGGCTCCGACGTCGCCTACGAGGGAACCAGAGGGCGACACTACAGCATTCCAAGGAATCTGCGCTGTTGTTTCACAAAATCAAATTTGGAAATTAGTTAAAAAGAAGAAAATAATGAACCAACCCAACGTGGCATGTGCATAAAGTATGCCATAAAAATAATTGAAGCGGGGTAGTTAAGTTTAGAAGCAAGTGCCAAGAGAAGAAAACTAAATTTCCATCGACGGGGCTGTGGTTTATCACAAAGCCATTCACAGCAGACCAGGGCAAGTGGCTACAAGTCCGGAGCGACTCAAACCTGGTGGACGTCCAGGACGAGCACTTTACTTACGGCTTCTGGAGAAGTTACGTGAACAAAACTACACGGACTGCAGGGTGTCGCCAGAAATGAAGGTAATTATTTTATTCCCATTAAAATATGGAATTTTGTGTCTAAGCATTCATCACTGCTTGATTAAATGTTTACATTATTCAAGAATTAAAAAGATGCAAGAGATAGAGTAATACAATAGTATTTTTGAAGTGATCGATTCTTGAGGAAAACGTAAGAGAACAATAAATAGGTGGTTTCAGCAGCAATTAACACTTTGGGAGAGGAGTGCCGCAGAGTTTTTTACTTGGAATTCAGTTTTCGACGTGAAAACATTGCTCTGTGAGAGGACACGTCTTCACCCTGCAGCAGGTTTCACTTGTTACGACCGCTCGGCTCGTCCTTAACTCGGGGCTGAGACCTGCTTCTTTGTCAGCGGTTACCGGGAAAGTCACAAAGTTACCGAGAACTCTGGGAAACTGACAATACGCTACTGTGTTTTTCACTCTACACAAGTGACAATTTCAAGTGGTTCAACTTCATGAAACCACACATGACTGAAATAAATATATCAAAGAATACCTAAGGGCTTGCAATGGAACGCAGCCGTTCCTGCATCATTGCCATGTCCCCCGGTGCCCCCAGCAACGACGGACAAGGGGTTTGGGGTAGGTACTGTGGTACTGCTCAACCGTACGCTGGTCCCGCACGTCTGTGTGTGTTTCGTGCAGACATGGACTAAGGAATTTTTACTGCGATTAATGAGGATTTAGCTTTATAATTATACGTATCAGATGATATAATCCACATTGTAGAAACTCCGAGGGAGGTACGCCGACATAACAGATGGCCTATCGGGGTCAGTTCCGAGGATGGCCTCCACTTCAATACCTCTGTGTGTTGAAACAGCCCCGCTGGCAGCTGCGAGTGAGGAGGAGGTACCCAATCTCCAAAGTGCCGGGTTCAGATGAGCTTCTCTCACTCACGGTGCGGAGGAATGACATCAAGGCTTAGGGGGCAGAGTCAGGCTTCAGCTGGGATGTATTTATAAATTAGTCATCTGTGGGTGAATTATCAATCACAGTCGGGATCTGACACTTTGCATATGCACTCAGAAAGGACTGGATGGGTGCAAAGCAGGAGACAAACAAAATGGATTATGAAACATGAGCCTGGTAACGCGGACCTTTCACTACGGACATGACATATCGGCCATTATCAGGAAACTCAAGCTCACCGCCAGGACCTTGTTTCTCAGCCACAAATTTGGAAAACAAATATTATCTTATTATGCCAAAAGTGTCTTTCTCTCGTTTACTAATGGATAATATTTGACTAGTTGATTAGAATTTTTAATACATCTAGTTTCAGTACAGTAACTGACATTTAGATATAGGGCTATGTACCCGGGTGCGTGCATATACGTGACTGCTCATATCCATGAACAGATAATCATATACTCATACACATCCCATATACCTAGGTACATATTCATGTATCTATATGAATCCTTCCTAAGAAGATAAGACAAAGTCAGCTGTCCCCAAAGACGTTCAGTAATTATTTGCAAAGTGTCATATAAAAGGAGATAATTGAATACACTTTAGTAAAGGTGATTCTTTCAGTAAAGGCAATATGTAAAGAAACACTACACAAAATTCCCCCAAGTTATGATATTTGTGTTCTTAGAAGCATTCAAATTTTATATTCCATAACTGTCTTTCACTCATGAAAATGGTGTCCTTCAAAGAGTACTTAGTACCGGTCTTTACAGAGCGTCGCTCTAGGTGGCAGACCCAGTGTCGAACACATCAAAACTCGTCCTGGCGACGGGGTTCTACTCTAGAGAGCACACAATATACTGTTCACTTACTTGTTTTACCATTTGATTGTCTCCTCTATTTATTTCTCTCATAAATTTCTCTTTCTTTTGCCACCTGGCCCTTGGTTCTAAGGCAGCCCGGGCATGGGGGAGGCGCTCAGAATTAATAGTGGGGAGCGAAAGGGACCACGCGGGCAAGGAGTTCCGAATGGGGCCCGCCGCCGGCCAGGGCAAGTGGAGCTGAAGGTGGCCCCGGTCTGGGGAAGGGGGAACAGGACCAGCCCCTTCCTGCCCGGGGTCAGATGCGGCACTCCGCGTATCAGAGCTCAGTGTGTTCTCCAATGTCATGTGGGAAAAGGGTTTGAATTCGGAAATTCCTGCTTGAATCCCAAATCTACCACCAAACAGCTTCTCAGTAGCTAACATCTCAACACGGTAGCCTTCCCCTTTTGCGGAGATTCTTTGTCCAGAGGTAAAACACAAACACACAGGATTGTCTGTGCCACCCATGCAGTGACTTCCACAAAGTAAATCCGCAAGAAGATATTGTTCCCTTTTCAAATGGTATTCACCGAATTTTAAATGTAAAATCTCTCAGCGGGTAACCTCAACTAGTTTCTTTATCCGCTTACCTTTGCTTGTTTGCTATGTGAAGGTTAATCAGAACCACAACTGCTCTTTCCCAACCCTCAGGGGAAGCCTGGCTTTTAAGAACCAATGGCCCAGGTACCACCAAAAGAAAAGAACTCCCTAGGAGCACAGAGGAGGTCCTCTGGTGGTGCAAGTGGATTCTGGAGACAAAATAATGAAAAGGAAAGGCAGAAGTTTACAACGCCAAGCCTGAGGGATGCCTGAGTGGCTCAGTCGGTGAAACATCTGTCTGCAGCTGGTGTTGTGATCCCAGGGTCCTGGGATCGAGTCCTGCAGCCCTCTCCCTGCTCAGCGGGGAGTCTGCTTCTCCCTCTGTCCATCCCCGTGTTTGCACCCTCTGTTACTCTGACAAATAAATAAATGAATTTTAAAAAATAAAATAAAATAAAGTAAAACCCCAAGCTTGAATGGAAATGCTAATATAATCAGGGACTTACGCAACAATACTCCACATGTTAAGTTTTGGGGATGCTGCGAACTGGCGGAAGCCACGCTGGTACCTGGAGACTGGCCTTAGTAGGAGTGTTCGCACGGCAGAAACTGCACAAAACCCTGTCCCCCCAGAGAGTCCCTTGTGAAGCATTTAGCAGTCAGCACTGCAGACCAGGGACAAAGGCTGAGCCCCTCTCAGGGCACCACGTCCGGCAGGTGGGACCAGGGCTGCTGGGGACCCAGGGGCTGTTTCTCTGCAGGTGGGGGAGCAAGCTTGGCAGATGCTGGCTCTGCTTCTGGAAAGCCATGGAAAGGGACACTCCTTGACTGTTGGGGCGCGGTGCCCCCTGGCCTCTTTCCGCCTCACTGACATGGCAGAACAGCTCCCCATCTCCCGGTTTTACCTCCTACGGCGTCCTGCCGGTGACTGGGCTTTCCTATAGAAGTGCCCCATACCGCCACAGCGGGCTTCCTCCTCACCCTGAGAACCGGGGTGCAGGGCCGGGGTGCCGTCCCCATGTCCCCACCCCCTCCCAGGGTTTCCTCAGGATGACGCGGGGGCAGGGATGAGCGGATCCCTTGGGAGACCATTGCTGTCCCACCTGTACACTTACAGCGGTCTCCACGGGGCACGGGGCCCTCTCTCATGCCCCGAGGCTGCCCCCTTGATGACCAGCACCCCCTCACCCCGGCCCGGTCTCCGCTTTGGACCCCCGTGCTGCCCCTGCTCTTCAGGCCCGGCGGCCCCTCTTTCCTGAGGGTGTCGTGGGCACCCGCCCAGGACCGCGCCTGGCCTCCTGTCGCCCTCGGAGGCACCGGGGGAGGGCGCAGGCCTGCCTTCCTGCCGGTCACCGGGGACACTGTCTCCACGCACGCGGCGCCGCGGAGAAAGAGGTGTTCTTTTCATCCTCACGGGCTGCGCTTCTGCTTCAGGTTCTCCATCCTCCGGGAACGGCTCAGCCTTGGTCCCCCGGCAGGTGTGAGTGCCGGGGAGGGGGGGCGAGGGGGACCCTCCATGTCCCTGCGCCGCCGTGTCCTGAGGTCCCCATGGGTCCCGCGCTCCAGGCTCCTCCCGGCTTGAGTGTTGCGGCCGCCCTCCTCCTCCCGGCACGTGTCGTCCGGATGGGGAGCTCTCCCCTGGCTCCACTCCGGTGAGTAAGACCCAGCAGCACCCAGAATTCGCGGAAAACCTTTCTAAAACGTGCAGTGGCCAGCAGTGCTTTGGCCTGTGCATCTCCGTGACTCCTCCCTGTCCCCCACCCCCTACCCCAGGTAGCTACAATCCGAAGTTAACGTTCTCCGTGGCCTCCGGGTGGCTCACTCGGGCGACGCCAACTCTTGGCTCAGGTCATGATCTCACCGTGTGAGGCCGGCGCAGACCTCAGACCCTGCTTGAGAGTCTCTCCCTCTCTGTATGCAGTCCCCAAAGTTAACTTTCTAGCCTGTAGATGTTCCTACACAGACTACTTTTTCACCAAGGCTGTTTTTTGTTTGTTTGTTTGTTTTAAATACCAAGGTACTAAAAGGAAAGACACCATGTATCTAGAAAGCAGACCTTACCCTTTAATTCCTGCTTGTTTTCTAAAGTACGTAGGAAAGAGCAGGAAAATTGTCTTCACAGTAGAAGAAAATAATAAATTTAAATCCTGTCCCAAAGGGCCAAGTGGAGGTCACGGACAGAACAGCCCACACTGGGTCCCGTCATCTCCATCTGTGATTCTAGCGACTCGTCTGTATCCGGCTGCAGGAGGAGGTCCCTGTTTCTGAACCACGGGGTCGGGATCCGCGGACGCGTCCCAGACACGCGAGACCCGGCCGGGGACGGCGGCCCAGTGCAAGGAAGCCCGGCCCACGCGCGGGTGGTGGGCACAGAGTGGTGACACAGCAGAGAGGTGACGATGCGCGATAGCACGTGGTGACGAATGCCGAGAAAAATACGGCAAGGCGAAGGCGGAGAAGTGGACCTTCTGGGTGGAAAGGTCAGCTGCACGTTCAATTTCCCTCCTAAAGGGGCCGCCTCAGCCACCACAAACACAGGAAGGAGTGACCCAGGTGAGGACCCAAAGAAACTTCTGAGTCAGCCGCTGTGACAGCAGTGAAAAGCCAAAAGGCCCTGGCAGGGAGGGAGGGGCAGGCCCAGACCGGCCGCTTGTACTGGATGGAAGGAAATTTAACTTCATTCCCAGTTTATTGGAAAGCCAAGGGAGGCTTTGGATGCTGCCCTACATGCCATGGGGAGAAGACTGGAGGGCGGGGTGTCCCCGGGGGTAGTGGGCACGTGGAGGGACGTGCCTGTGGAGGGGCGTGCTTGGTGACATTTCTGAGAAACAATAGATTCAGAAGACAGGAGATGTGTGACAGAGACCAGGGCACTTCACGATGCAGAATCTGAGAAGAGAAGGACCACGTATGAGGAGTGTGCGAGGGTCCCTGAGATGGGGAGCAGTGGGAGGTGTGGGCCCCCAAGGCAAGTTGGGGAATTATTTCAAGGAAGAGAAATCCACTGTGCCGGCAGCTGCTGAGAAGCCCACCTACACAAGGACTGACATCACCAGCTTGGGGGACTAGAGGAGCAAACATGTTTGAAGGGGCCGACAGCGAGAGGGTCGTGGGGGGGCGACTCATAAAGGACACGTCCTCTTTAACAGAGTTGTCAGAGACTGGGACGTTTCGTCCTTCCTTGTTCTCTCCATTCTTTTCACATCCCATGGCTTCTATGAATGTCCACTGCGGAGAGTGCTGGCTTGCCTAAGTTGTACCCTGTGTTGCACAAGTTATGCACCTTGACCATTCATTCTTTCATCCTGGAAAGTGGACTTGATGGCTGGTACCCCAGCAGCCATCTTTTAATCCCGAGGAATCCACCAAGTCTGTAATAATACTCTTAGAGAGCAGAAAAGCAGAAGGACCCTAGGTTAATGAACGCTGTCTCAAGCTGCAGAGCATGTCTTAGGTGGCTCGTCTCTGAGTTTTTACTTGTCAACTGCACTGCTGATCAGATCTCCACGTTTTCCAGCCAAACACAATTTCTAATTTTTTAATTATTTTATTTTATTTGTAATTTTTTATTATGTTATGTTAGTCACCAGACAGTGCATCATTAGTTTTTGATGTGGTGTTCCATGATTCATTGTTTGCATGTAAAACCCAGTGCTCTAAATGTAATTTCTAAACACTTGATTTCATTGACAAATAGTTTCCCTCATGCCCAGCGATGGGTTCTGTATGCTTCCCCTGGTGTCTGATGCCTGTAACTTTTACATTTGAATGACATTATGACTGAATATACTATTTTTTAAAATATTTTTATTTATTTATTTGACAGAGAGAGAGATCACAAGTAGGCAGAGAGGCAGAGAGAGAGAGAGGGGGAAGCAGGCTCCCCACTGAGCAGAGAGCCCGATGCAGGGCTTGATCCCAGCACCCTGGGATCATGACCTGAGCCAAAGGCAGAGGCTTTTAACCCACTGAGCCACCCAGGCACCCCAACTCAATATACTATTCTTAAGGTCAAATTGTAATTTCTTCAAAAGTTTGTAGATTTTCCATCATTTTCTCTTGGTGGCAGAATACTAGTATTTTCCCTTTGTAGTTAATATGTTTTTGTTTTTATTTTCTGTCTTGATCCCAGAAAATTATATTCCAATTCTTAAAGTTGAGTAGAGTGAGAAGAGATGCTTGCATGACGTGCATTTCATGAATGATACTTATTTCTTGGGAAATCATCTATTTTCTGATCAGCAGAAGTGGTTCTCTGTTAACTTCAGAGAAACTCTCATATCTGTGAATGTATTTTCGAATCACATTTTGGTGTCTCTATTTCAGAAACAACAAGCATCCTTTTGTAAGACAATCTCTGTTTCTTAATCCATATCTTTATTTGATTTAATGTTCACTGCTTTCATCTTCTTTCACTGGAACTATCTAACTTTAATTACGTTGACTCTGTTCCTGTTGTGAAGATTTTTATTATTTCCGTAATTATATTGCCTTGGAATTCACTTATTTTTTAAACCTAAAATTTTCCTTCTTATCTCTTTATCTTGCTTCATCATCTTGCATTTTAGTCCTTATTCTGTTGATTCTCAGATACACATCCTAATAAAATTTTCTATGAACGGATCTTAAGACATTTGGTTCTGTTCCATTGCTTGTATTTTCTTCTACAGTAAACACGTTGTCTGTGATTTTCCACATCCCACGTGGACACATTTTTGTGTTGCTGTCAGAATGTTCTTCTGCATCTTGCTCAAGCACAGAGTGCGCTGTTCAGGCATTCTCTTTGCTTCAACACGGTGTGGATGCCACTTAGACAACTAACTATCCCCATATTTTTCTGAGTGTAGGTTTGAGTTTCTAATTGTCTTTTCTATCCTGAGCTATAGTTGGAGAACCAGAATCACACGTCCATCCATGACCTGCGAACTTCATAAACATGGATATTCCCTAAATTTGGAAGTTCCCAGCCATTATTCCTTTAAATGTACCTTCTGCCCCCTTCTTCCTCTCTTCTCCTCTGGGGTTCCAGTAACTCCCATTCTATTTCTCTTGACAGAAGCCCACAGCTCACATGGGCTCTCCTCACTCTTCTGCTCCCCTGTCCTTGCTCTCCCCCATAGGACCACCAAGCCCTGTCATCTACCTTCGTGCTTCTTTCCTCTGCTTGATCCCTTCCGTAGTCGGAGCTCTCTGTTCCTGTTTTCGTTTCACTCATGTCATTGTTCTATTTTACTGATTTCTCTTTATTAAACTTCACATTTTATTGGTACATTCTTTTCCTGACTATGTTGAATTGTCTTTCTGAGTTTTCTTGCCTCTTTAAACCACTATTTTGTATGCTTTATTGGGTAAATAGCAGAGCTGTGTACCTTTGGAATCAGTTGTTTGAAGATCATCATGATTCTTTGGTGTTAACATGCTTCTTTGATTTCTCCTGTTTTTTTTTTTTTTTCTTTTTTTCTTGCACTGCTGACTTCATATGTGCCATAGCAGCCACATCTTCCTGACTTTGCGCACTGACTTTTCAGCCCTCTTAGGGATTCGGAGGCTTTCTTGGACCTTCTATGCCATCATCTCCTCCATGTTGCTTGCTTCCTCTCGTGCTGAATTCTTGCTTGAGAGACTTCTCTCCGCCTGCCTGAATCCAGGCATTTGCTTTCCCAAGAGTGGAGCTAATACTCAAGTGTATGGTCTCTTCCTGACCCATAGATCCTGACTGACATTCAGTAGACCTCCAAGGGAGGCTGCCAAAGCTTGCCTTCACTGCCACGGGGAACATGCACAAGGAGCAGGTGATGCAGTGTGCATGTGTGTGTGCATGTGTGCATACGTGTGTGTATGTGAAATGCATGGACCAGTTGGAGAATCTGTCAGTGAAGCACCCCCAGCAGCTCATGGCTGGGCTTCTTGATGACGTCCATGACACAGTCAGTGGACCCTCATCTCTGTCATCCCTCCCAGCTTCTTCTCACCCAGAGTCATGCAACTCATGACTCAGCACTCTGGACGGCAACATCCTGTCCACCTGGGAAAACCAGGTACTCACAGGCTCTCATATTTCCTGCAGGAGAAATCATGGACTGCGATCTCTCTTGGCTCTGATCTGTGCCCACCATGGGGAGGTTGATGCAGTTCAATTAAAATGTTCCTCTGATTGATCCTCTCCAATCCATCCAGACTTGTCTTGTTTGCTGCCACATGATGGTGGACATTCTCTGTTGGACACCTGGGTTTCCATAAATGCTTCCTCATCCATGGGGGTTCCTCTGAGCCCATGTTCTCCAGGGCTCCTGGGCCACATTGAAGAGACACCGGAGCCACTTCACAGGACATGACAAGGTCCACAGTATGATTGTGGTCTGTGTGGCAGTGACCTGAGTTGCCGCTGGGTGAGCTGCCCACACTCCCTTGCTGACTGGGGCTGGATCCCAGTTCCCGAGGAGGACCTTCTGTCCAAGGATGGATGTGAACTTGCTGTTGGTGGGGGGGTGATGAAGGATCTCGCTCAGACGTGCTTCTGACCTTTTCTTTTCCACCTTCTGAGATACCCCTTCATTTGCTTCTCTTCAGAGTCAGGGTATAAGTTAGAATTTTTAAGAATTTTCAAATCAATATCAGGTGGCTTCCAGAGGATGGGGATGATAAAAGGCAGTGCTGCAGTTCTGGACTGCTGCGATAGCATGCCTGGAGCCCAGAGCTGGGAGGGCTCATGGTCCTGAGGCCTCTATACTGTGGGAAAACCCAGATTAGCCCACTCAAAAAGACCACGTTGAGAGGCCTGGGGCTCCACGAAGATAGAGTGGGATCTGCCAGCCCACGTTTGCTCTGGTTCTTTCCTGCCTGGCTCTTGCTGTCAACTGCTCACAAGAACTTCAGCTAGGACTTCCCAGCTCAGTCATTCCTAAATTGGGGGTTTTTAGAAACCATGAGGAGTAACATTGTTTAAGTCATTATGGGTATTTTTGTTGCTTATTTATTTATTGGAGGGACAGCAATAGATAGCTGAACATATGATTAATTCATCCACGCTGCAAATCTATGGTGACAGTGTCCCAGGACCCTGCTCACTCCACCACCAGGCTGCCCTTGTTGGTCACACAGAATGATTCAGGTGGAGACTTCAGAGCTGTTCCCAGATCACGCTGTCGTGCAGGTGCATCTGGGGCTAGACTCTGGAGAAGCGTGTGATGTAGATGGAGTACACAGAGAAAGAGTGCTGTCACTGAGTTCCTAGTTGAGAGCAGAGTACAGATGGGCGAAACCTCATTTCTGCCAGCAGGCCAAGCCCAGGGCCCAGCTCCTGGAAGACTTCAAATGGGCAAATCCTTCCGGATTACTCTGATGCGCCGTAGTGGGGCAATATTGATCATTCAGTTTATGAATGTCCATGTGTACAATGCCATGAAAAGTGACAGTTTGTAAGCCACCCATGGATGGATGATAGACGATGCATAGACAGGGACAGAGGGATGGTAGACAGAAGGATATTTGATGGATAGACGGATGGGTGATACCTAGACAGGCGATCTCAGGGGCAAGACCACGTGGCCATTCCTTCAGCCCCATGTACTTCTGCATTTTGCTCCAGGAATCTAAGAACCCATAAGCCTACTTACTAGATGTTTCGTACACTATCTGACCACAGAGGAAGGAGAGATGTGCATACGGTCTAGTCAGTTGGGATTCGTCACCCCTAATGGACATTAAAAAGAACGGAATCCAAGAATCTTCAAGTTTTATAAAGACAGATGCTTGTCAGAAGAAAAAGAAAAACCCAAGTCCTTGATGTTTAGACTTGGTTGACATAACCGTCAGGGTGTGCCTTTCTAATAGCTTGTTTTGTTTTTATTTAGCCTTTTAGTCTCAAGCAATTACAACCCTCATCAGTAGACTGTTTTGAATTTTCTCAGAACCAGTATTGTTATCAATTGAAAAAAAGTTTGCAGAACAAGTTACCCCTTAATAAAATTAGGGAAAATTCCTAGCAGGGTCTTGACGATTTCCTTCAGGGATGTCTATTAAGAAGAGACAGAAGGACCTTAACTAGCTCAGGGCTTAGCTGAAGCCAAGAGGTCCAGTAATTTTATTTTAGAAAAATTGGTTTCCTTTGAGAGCGCAGGCTTCATGGCGCAGATGCCGGCCCCTGCTGCATGGGCAAGCCTGTCTCGGCATCGGGGCGCTCTGTGGCGGGAGGGAGGAAGCACATGAGGCATTTCAGAACCTACACCTTGGTCAGTCTACAGAAGGACAGAAGTTTTGTCCATCTGAAAGCAACATTCTGAAAAGCTGATTTGTTTCAGACACTGTGATCCATTTGCTTCTCTGCTCTAGCACTTGTTCATATGGGGGTGGGGAAGCATTTTGGTGTCAGTGACAACAATTTATAAACTTTGGGGCTATTAAACATTCACGCCCAACAGTTGTTCAAGTGTGTATCTAAGGACCATCTATTAAAATTGCCACGAAATCCTCGAATGGAGCGGGAGGGGAGAGCAGGCTTTAAAACGGAGCCTGATCCCCGCACTCACAAAATCGTAGAAAAACTAGGACAGCGTTCTTGATCTGCTGCTGCCCTCCGTGCGTCCCCAGCCAGGGTGCCAGCAAGGGCGCATTGGCCAGCTGTGCTGCTCGGAGTTGGAGGCCCTCAGCAGAGTTCGGGGTCCTGTCACCACATTAACTGTTGAAATGATGGACACGGCAGCTCTTTGCAAAACCCATGGGGGCCCCACGTAGCTCCAGTCAAGACCTTTGGAGAGCAAGTGTCTGTCTGGGAGCAGAGGCTGAGAGAACCGATAATCGTCCGAGAGGTAGATCTGCCCCTGCCCACCGGCTCCGGGCTGCCGCGCACACCCCCCACCCCAGAGCTCTCATAATCCTTAGCACACCGCCTTTGTTTTGATAGGCATGACATTACATCAAGGTCATTTTTAATAACTGTCAATAGCTTGGGAGCTGTAGTCAGTTTTATTGACGCCTACGCTGAAGAGCTCAGGGAGCTGTGAGAAGCCCCCTGCCCCCACCTGGGACACTGGTCCGCTGGGAAAAAGATTATTATTGATATTAGTAAATTAGTATTGATAGAGATTTGATGAGTGCGGTGCATCTGCAACGTACTAACCAACGTCCGTGTCACAGAAAGAGCAGAGCCTGAGGTCTCTGCCGACGTGTGCGCCTTCTCTACTCCTCTACTCTCTCTTTTTCTTCAGAGAAAGCGTGAGAGAAAAACCTTCATTTTAAATAGATATCGCTCATTATTCCCACTCAGAACACCCTACAGCGATGCTCGGTGGCCCACGCTTTACATTGTAATGTTTTCCCTCTGTGAGGAGAAGAAATATTCCTTCTACTTCATGTTGTATCCATCTGCGAAATTGTCTATATTTACAAAGAGGATGTGGGGATGGAAGTGTATTTATGGGTACGGGGATCTGACGATAGCAACAGTTCTGGAGAAACTCTAAAGCAGCAAGAAAAAGTAGCCATGTTGGCTTCCTTGATAAAGGAACGGGTGAACATCTGGAAAAGGAAACAGTCATGTGGAAAATCAAATAGATGTTCAGGAAAAATAGAGAAATAGCAGAAATGACATGAAAGTCACTGAAGATTCTAGACACACGAGATGTCCCCAATATGCAAATTATAGATACAGAAAGCCAGTTAGGAGGGACATGGAGGGGACTGCTATGAGGCACAGGTTTATTTGGGGGGGCAATGAAACCTTTTGGAATTAGGTTGTGGTGGCAGTCACACAACTCTGAATACACACAAAAAATGCTGAATTATACACTTTATTGGGTGAATTCTGTGCTATGTGAATGATGTCTGCATAAAAACAGAAACCTGGAGAAGTCTTTGCAGTTAACAAAAGCAGAAATGATGGAATGAGAATTAGAAACCAAACTCTTTATTTCAATGTTAATGTACAGATTTAGTAAATCAGGGAATTAGTGTCCCTGCCATTATGCCTTGTATTTCTAATTCTGTAAATTCAGAGCGAGATAAGATAAGTGGGGTGAGTGAGTGTTGCACTGTGCACAGAGTTACAGAGCTGGAATGGGCAGGGGTGCTTCTGTACCTGCAAGACTAGGGTCCTGGGCCAGCCGCGCCTGCACCAACTCCAGTACTAGCACCCACACCCACACCACACCTGCACCCACACGAGGACCCACTTTTGCACTTGCACCCACACCTGCACCTGTACTCACACCTGCACCTGCATCCACACTTGCACCCAAGCTGGCACCCACACCTGCACCCACACTAGCACCCACATCTGCCCCTGCACCCATACCTGTACCTACACCTGCACCCACACTGGCACCTGCATATGCACCTACATCTGCATCCACACCTGTACCTGCACCTACACCTGCACCTGCACCCGCATCCGCACCAGCACCCACACTAGCACCAACATCTGCAGCTGCGCCCACCCCTGCATCCACAAGAGCAGCCACATCTGTACCTGCACCTGCACATGCACCTACACCTACATCCAAACCTGTACTGGCACCTGCACCCACACCTGCACATGCACCTGCATCCACAGCAGCACCCACCCCCACCCCGGAGGGCAGCGTGGCATTGGTGGTGCCATGCATGCTAACTGGCCAGTGAGCAAGCAAGGGTGCTCTCAGTTCTAAAACTTCTCTGTCAGCAATTGCCCTCATGTGGGGCCCCACATTCATTGGTTAAAGACTGTCTCCACTGCCTGTCGGCTTTGTTTCCTCCACAGCAGGGTGTCTCCACTTGCTCCCAGTCTCAGGAAAAGGCCACATAAAATACCTGGGTAGAGCCACATGAGTGTGGGATGAGAGCAAGGCATAAGGAACAGCTCTTCCACCTAAAAATGAGGAGCAGAGACCCAAAGGCCAAGACAAGTGATTCACTTGTAGAAGACAATACACAAATACATAGATTTTAAGACAGAGCCTGAAAAGCACAAGAATGTTCACGGAGATCATGCTTCCGGTTGCAGAATACGAACAATGTGGTTTCGCCCTGGGTCGATGTCAGGTGCTGGTTCTGTCTGTGTTTCCAAATACAAGACTCCCATGTCATAACTCGAAGTGTGCCTGCACCTTCAGAGAGAACTCGTGACGATCACCTGCTGAGGGGAACTTAGGAATGAGAAACGACTATAAAATGCAGAGTTTAAATCAGATTTCTATAGAATTTCACACAAGTATTGAATAAACAGACCATGGATGCAACTAGGGGTACATGAATTTGAGCTATCAACTCAACCCGAATTTTCTAAATTCTCTTAACTAGATCAATCAGAAACGAAACCCCACAATTCATCATCGCATAAAGACAGTTGCCAACAGGGTCTCTCATAGACAGGACACCCAGCCCCACCAGGGGAGGAACATAGTCACCTTGAGGATTTCAATCTATTTTTATTTTCTTGGCCATGGACCTTCTGGGGAAGTACTTTGAGAACTAGACTTTCAAATATCTTTACTTAATGAAGACAATCCTCATGTTACTTGAAACTGTAACAAGTTGCATCTGGACTACAAACGGATTGAGAGAGTCTCCACGTGACCAGTGATTAGCAAATCAAAGCCTCCACATGACCACTGCCCAGCAGTAGATGTTGGTCATTTTTTATAAGTGCATGAACAACTTTGGTACTGCCCTAATTTACCATTGAAACAAAGAGACAAAAAAAAGGCTGTAAAAATAGAGAAAAAGACACTCATGTCTAAATGTCTAATATCGATGCTCTGAAGTGGGTTCACTCACATGGAATATGAAAACGATTTGTTTTGCCATAGAATTTAGCATATTCCTCATTAAAAAGAGAATATCTTGAATAATAAATTTCAAATTATTTCCTCATACATGTCCATATGCGTAATAAATGGGCATTTAAGTTCCTATCTAATTATCTAGATTGGTGCAGAATTTTTTTTTTTTTAAAATGCCAGTTTTAATTGCAAAAGTGCTGCCGGCTTCAGATTTTAATTGCAATTCACAAATGGTTGGACTGGCAGTGCTCCATTACAAAGAAAAAATCATTTTAATAGCACAACGACGGCCTCACTGCAATTTCAATTTCATTTTACAAGATACTAGGTCGTTCGGCATCATTACAGGGAATAAATGGCCGGTGTGAAGCTCCCAGGTGCGCGCCGGGTCACAGAAGCCCTAGAAGCACGGCCTCACCCAGGCACCCCAACCCAGCGAGCCTCCCGAAGGTCCTTACACACCAGCGGCACCTGGAGTCCAAACTTGGCTCTTTCTTTGACTGTGTTGTTCTGTCTCGTCTATCAAGGGCTCCACAAACTTGCATGAACAACATCAGTTTGTGTCATCTTCAGAAGAAAGGAAAAAGCAACTATTCCCATGGAACGTGTCTCCTCCCAAATCTCACAGTTCATTGTGCACTGAGCCCACGCGTGTCTTCAGTGTGAGGTTCGTCTTCTCTCTTACAGGACCCTGCAGGTACACAGGTGAGGGTGTTGTAGGTTTACCTTGTCATTGGACAGTGAAGATACTCAAGGAGGCACACTCAGAGTGCCACAGTAATCCCGGTGTCACTGTTGGCCAGGTTGTCTACTGGTAAAGTCACGGACTCCAAATACAGTAGCGCAAGCATGGAAAAAGTCATTCAACTAGGACCTTAGACCTGGGTCTCCAGCAGTTGGGAGTGGGACTGTTTTCTCCACACCTCCCTGTCTTGCCTGGAGGTTGTCTGTGCCCAGAGAGCCTTCTGCCCATAGCTGGTCGGTGGCAAACCCTCCAAGGGGTTCCAGCCATCTGCCCACATCTGCGACTAGATGTGTAGGCTTTGCTTTCCTCTGATAATTGCGGATGGAATCCAAAGTGTGTTCTGCCTGCAGAAGCCTGAGGGTCGCACAAAAGAGCACCATGAGCTAAGACTCAAACACACTCTAGGGACTTGAAGTATTATTCCTTGAGCTCTGAAGAATTGCAATTCAAAAGGAACTAGATTAATTTCTTTAAAGATTTTATATTTTTGGAGCAGTTTAGGTTGACAGCAAAATTTAGGGCAAGTACGGGCATATTCACAAGCCCCTGGTCGTGCAGATTATCAACACCCCCACCAGAGCGGGGCCCTTGTTCCTCTGGGTGAATCTCCATTGAGACAGCAGTGCCACCCAGAGTCCAATTCTATTTTGGGGGCCACTACAGGTGGTGAGCATGGGTCAGGCTTGCACAGACACACAGTGTCACCGGTGAGCACGGTACTGGCCTGCGCGCAGGTCCAGTGTCACGTTTCTGCCATCAGCGCCTCCCTCAGAGCGGTCTCACCGCACCGCCGGCCCGTCCCTCCCTAACCCAGCCCCCCGCAACCTCGCATGCTTTTATTGTCTTCATTGTTTGCTTTGATGAAGTTTTAAATCTCTAATTTTAGGACTGTATCAAAAAAGTTCAGTAAGCACATCATTTTTATGTTTTTATGTTTACTATTTGCCAAAAACAAATTATAAATAAAATGGCACATTACATTACACAAACTCATGTATAGGAATGTTATTTCCATGTGAGTATATTGTTACATACCATGTACGTATATGATATATGCTATGTTTATATGCCCCGTGTATGCATATGACATACACCGAAAAACAAGCATGCATTAGCACACGAACATCAGTACATGTACTATGTAGATAAAATAATATAGGGATTAAAAATACATTCTCATAATGTTAGTAAACTCATTTGACATGAAGATATAATAAAACTTTAACGATTTCTAAATGAGGCAGAAGATAAAGGTTAACTTTCTTGGTGTGCTATTACCAGCTTCTCTTTCTATTTTTTTTTTTATTTATATTTTATTATTATTATTATTATTTTTACTTTTTATAAACATATATTTTTATCCCCAGGGGTACAGGTCTGTGAATCACCAGGTTTACACACTTCACAGCACTCACCAAAGCACATACCCTCCCCAATGTCCATAATCCCACCCCCTTCTCCCAAACCCCCTCCCCCCAGCAACCCTCAGTTTGTTTTGTGAGATTAAGAGTCACTTATGGTTTGTCTCCCTCCCAATTCCAAATAAGTGTAGGTTTTATACGTCAGAACGCTGGTTCTCCCGTGCCCAGAGCATGGTGCGTTCTGCAGAAGCATAGATACGTCTGGAGATACTTGTGTGCCAACACCCAGACGGAGCCTCGCCTCTCCGGGCACGCTCGCCCTCACTGCGCTAGCATGTCTCCCCGCCGATGAACTGCCATCGTCACCCATTACGTATGACAGTGACGTCACACTGGATGTGTGATGTTCTTAACTTCAGCTCAAGGCAGTATTAAAGCAGACTTAACAGTTAAATGGTTGCTATTTTGTGGGTACGAAGTAAGACAGAATGTGTCACGTATTTCTGCAAATACTTACTGAGTATATCTGTAAGGCACTGTTCTCTTCCCCGAGTTTACGGCCAGGAGGACCCACACGAGGTTTAGCAGAAAACAGGAATTTCGTGCCTGGCGCCCCCGCCCGCCCCCACCGCGCCCCCCAGCAGTGATGCTGTCTCAGAAAGCAGAGTTCATCGTCAACTGCTTCGCCACAGGGAAAGTGTTAAGGGAGTCAGTGTCTACAGCGAGATACAATTGTATCACATATCACAAAATCCTAAAATTCCAGGGCAGGGGCTGAGGACTTTCAGGATGCCCGTCTCTCGGGGAGGCCACAGGGGCCGTGGAGTCGGGGCAGGACGGCCGCGCCAGAGACGCCCGCCGCTCGGGAAGGATTTCTGCGGCGGCTGATAGGCCTCCGCAAGAGCCTCCCCTTCCCGCCCAGCGTGGAGCCGGCCCTGGGGCGAACAGCCCGCAGCCTTCCGAAAGTCTGCCGTGGGCATTAAAGAAAGGAGAAGACGTAAATCGTGGAGAGCCGCAGCCGGTAAACCTGAACCTGATCTCCTTGAAACACGGGACCCAGAATAAAATGCGTGATAAAAGCTTCCCTCCTCGTCGGGGGAAGCTTAACCCGGAGATTCGGAACCAGAAAGAAGATAAGGAAGCAGCCGCCAAGTCTCCCCAGGAAAATCAGACTCTGCGCGAGAGAAGCTGAATTTTCCCACGTGCATGTGTCTGTGTGTGGACGCGCGTGTCTTCGGAGTGTGAGATCGACCGCGCCAGACGGTTCACCGCGTGCAGACCGAACCAGCCTCAGCTCGGGTGCCCAGGTGCCCAGTGTTCTGCTCGGACACGCATCCGCATGTGCAAGACACAGGTCTGAGCGTTCCAGCTTCCTGAAACAACCTCTCATCGGGGCAGATTCGTCTCTCTGGGGAAAGCCCTTGGGATCGCAGCTCAGGGGATCCCCTGTGATGCTCACGGGGACCAGAGAGTCTGCCCCGGGGGCCACTGTTCCTGCAGGGGCAGCTCTGCTGTCACGCTAGAGAGAGACACGCATGTGCGCAGGGTCGGGATGCTTGGCCAGGGCTTGAGGGGTGACTGTAGGTGCTGGATGGTAAGTGACCAGAGGCCAGAGGAGTCCACCACACACTTGAGATGGACACAAAGGAGCCCAGCTTGCACAAGCATGAGGTTCAGCGAGGGTGGTCGGGCAAGCCTCCAACACCCACCAGAGGGAGTCTGAGGGACCTCGCCAGGTGTGACCCCAAGAAAGGAGAAAATAGCCAGGAGTCATGATGCTCGGGCAGAAGATGTCTCTGGCACCTGGGAGTGGACACATCCACACGGACGTCCATGACATCCCTAAAGGGAGGGCCCGGTGGATGGTGACGAGGTGGCCCTCGGGGGTCTTTCTTCCTCAGCGAACATCTTCCCCACACAGTGCTCCTTGCAGGGCAAACTGAATTTGTAATCCTGACCCCCACCCGCCGCGGTCCCGGGACACCTTACCTGGCTCCGCTCTGTGTCCGTTTCCTGATCCGCACGATGGGGAGTAAACAGCAGCTCCCCTGGGGGAAGGGGTGAGCACTGGGTCAGAGGATGCGGCACGAGATTGGGGGAGGGCGTGGGGCACAGCCATGCTTCTCAGCACCCCATCCCGGTGGCCGTCATCCAGCACACCGCAGCTGTCCCTGGTTGGAGAGAGAAGCGGGGGTGCGGGGAGCCCGGGCCCCGGCACGTTCTGGCAGATGATCTGGACGGCTCGTCCTTTCGGGTCATGATGTTGCCGCGTGACTCGGAGAAACGCTGACCACGAGCCACCCTCGCGCTAGTTTGTGCCCACGGGTGCCTTGAAACCAGACCGCGTTGTGGCGTCTCCCGTCGGGCCACCACCGTCCCGTGGCTGCGTCTCATGCTCTGCTGGACCGCGTTTCCTGCCCCAAGGAACTTTCAACCAGAAACTGGCCTTTCCCTCAGTGCCCCTGAACTCGCGTGTTCGGAGGCCTGTCGTCGTGTTTGAGCGGAGACTTGCTCGTTGTCATAGGGTCCAAAGTGCTTTATAAGTGCTAATTATTATTCCAGTAAATTATTTTTTTACATTTTTCTCCAAAAGAGTGAAATAGAACAGCATAAGCAGAAAAACATAAAACGCAAGAATTGTTTGATGGGCCGCGGCTGAGATTCCTGAACTCGAACGCTGTGCGCCAGGAAGCACTGGATGCAGTCACTGCCCGACGACGTGCCACTCTCTGACGTGCCACTCTCTGACTGGCATCTTTCGGAGGCCCGCGTCTCCTCTCTGACGAGGGCCGGAGGGAGTGACCCGCTCTCGAGGCCCTCGGAAGAGCTTCCTGAAGCCCCTCCAGACGCACGCAGATTTTACAGGGCAGGCGGGAGAATCAGCCCAGACGGCAGGATGTGCCGTCAGCTGCGCTTCCCGGGGCGGCTGGGACGTGCCGGTGTGCCGGTCCCGGGGGCCACGTCGGACACACAGGAAACGGCTCCACTCAAGCTCCCTGTACGGGCGGGCAACTAGGACAGAAAGATGCGGGTAGCGTACGGTTTGAGCAAAGAGGTGTGCGTCTGGAGCACGGAATTCTCAGGGACTGAGCAGCAAGATGGACAATCTGGCGGGGGAGGACCATTGTCTTTAAGACCCACGAAGTGTGTTTGCTTTCGGTGAAGGAAGAAAAGCCAGTCCTTGGGAACTGTGCTTACTGTGGGGACTAACGACCCAGCGTGATGCCTGTGTCCACACAGGGTGTCCCTGCTGCCCTCGGCGTGGGTGACCTCACACGATGTTAGCCTCCCCTGTGCTCAGGAAGGGTCAGCGGCAGCTGCGTGAGGAGCGAGAAGCGCTCGCTCTCACTGAATGGGCGTTGATAACACACCTAGACAGCATCTCTGTGTTCATTTAAAATTCAGCATTACTGGACTATGTACATATTGGGTATTATATACTACATATGAATAATATAGGTATTAGATATTATTACAGGCATTTTATTATGCATCCTTATATAAGATGCACATACATATACACATTATCTGGTAAATTGTGTGTGCATATGTACGTGATTCTATGTGTGTGTGTCCACCTATACATTAAGGTTGCCAGATTTAACTCACGGATAAGCTATTTTTCTCAGTGTTTGCAAACACCTTATTTCGGTACCTGTGTCTACGTTGGTAAAGATGTTACACGTTACGCCTGCATTAGGCACGACCCCTGGCAGGAACGTTGCTGATAAAAAGGCAGAGGAGGGGGTACAGTAGAGCAAGTGCTGTGGCGGAAGAGCTAATCTGCTAACTGGTGGCATTACAAGCAATTAGGGTTTTAAATGTGCGTGTATGGTCCGCTCTGCCACAGAGCCAAGAGGAACACAGACTCTCCTACTCACGAGGCATTTTCCCCCGTGTGTACACGGCATGCTTCTGTGCGGATAGAAAAGCAATTATGTTTTTAATACACTTATATTCTACGCATCTCCTCATGTTCCAGGATAATGAGTCATTAGAAAAAGGGAGAAATATAATATTCAGCAGTGCAGCTCACTGGCTGGTGTGAATCATCATTGTGTCCGTGAAGTGCAGGTTCCTGGCGACTTGGAGAGCCCAGATACCAGCAGTTTCTGTCTGAGTGCATTTTCGGTTCCTGATTCAGAGAAGGCCGCCACCCCCAGCCCACGGTCCACGACACCTGCACCGGCTAGAGGCACACAGGCATGCCCGATGGCAGCAAAATTCTCTGGGTACAGGTGCAGGCTGTCTAGACGCCGCAAATGGGCTGCTGCAGATGACATGATAAATGCACGAAAGTAGATCGTGTTATGGGTACGCGTTATATGCATTACGTATATTTTGGCGACAATCATGGATTTCAGAAATTGTCTGGCACGTTTCGGCAGACCATTCCTGGCAGGTAGAGGTGAGCGGGGGCCACGGCTTGAAAGACAGGAGGAATGTCAGGGTTCATGCTGCTCACTGCAGAGGTCCTGATTATCTCCACTAACACCGGATAACAGCTGGCCTCCATCCGAGACGCTCGCGCATCAGCCATGCAAAGGGAGCTGGGGGAGAATCACAGGGGTGGAGGAAAATGTTAGCAAAGGTTAAACATCGCTCTTCAGAACCCTCGGTGTGCTCCTCTCCCCTGCTGCAAAATGTCAGATGACCCTGCCCAGACCCCAGGCGGGCAGGAGGAGCACACCTCCGATACCACATGCGCCTTCAAGCCGGTGTCTGGATGACGTTTTTGTGGATCGAGGGCCTGTGAAATGCCACATACACTGGTTGATAATCTGTACATGTCGTGCAAACAAAATGGGTATTTTCCATGGAAAGATCAGAAATGACCCTTGAAATCTGAGAAAAATTGTATTTGCAGCAGACCTAAATATCCATATTTTAAACCCCCTAGCAACCTATTTGGTTTGGATTAGAAGCATTCCAACGTTAAGGAGAGCACTGCTCGGCAGATCCTACGAAAGGTCTGGATGAGAACACGTTAAGATACAATACAAAACAGAAAAATCGTGCTATTTCATTTTTCAGCTACGAGACTCCAGAACTACCTAACAAGACACAAGCAATGCATAGGCAATTCTCACACCAGTTTGCAGACACACGTAAATGTACCTGCTATTTGTTTGACATAATGCAAAGCCAAACAGGATTACTTCTGTTTTGGGGGAGATTTGGGTCTGGAGGACTCATAACATGGAGGAATTGAAACAAGAAATGCTATTCACGGGATCCAGGGTTTGGCTCATGGTTATGCTGGACACATTTTCACAGCTATAAAAAAAACAAAAAACAATAAGACCCATGG
This sequence comes from Mustela nigripes, assembly GCF_022355385.1. Taxonomy (NCBI): domain Eukaryota; kingdom Metazoa; phylum Chordata; class Mammalia; order Carnivora; family Mustelidae; genus Mustela; species Mustela nigripes. The sequence continues at coordinate 89,885,324 of NC_081564.1, read as the reverse complement.
GGCTACCTTACATTTTTAAATAAATAATTGGAGATAACATATATATATTAAGCAATTTATGTTTTTGAGTCAGAATGATTATAACCAACTAATACTATTGCTCAAATAAAAAACTCCAGTAAGGCCAATTAGTTAGGTGGCAATTCCAATGGTTGTTATGACCCAAAAGCCTTTTGTGAATCCTGGACAGCACGAAGCAGAAAAGTGTGCAGTTTAATTGGCATATCGGTAATAGGTCATAATCATGGTAAACTACAACTTTACAGTTTGCATCAAGTCAAATTGTACACAGTATTACATCGACTCTTTTATGATATACCTTACTAACCTACTTTATTTGCTATATTATTATGGTACAGAAACAGCCCTGAAACTACTGAATTTCTAAATGATTTTGACATGTGTTAGGGAACATGAACATTGCATATTTTTCATACAATAATGACAATAATAATATCTGCAAGCTAAGCATGGTACTGATGAAATTTTAGCCACTCTCTTTAAAATTCATCAAAAGATATATACTTAATAATGTGGAACATTGAGAGACCTTTTATTGCTAACTTTCCAAGATGCTATTCAAGTAAAAAAAAAAACATTTAGCACATCTTTATTAACATAAGATATAAACACTTCTAACAGTTTGTAAAATCAATCTTCTTCATAACGTTTTTGCATTATGCTCCCAGAAAACATTAGTAAACTTCTTTAAATCATCCTACACATATGTAAATCTGAAATGTATAAAATAATTACGTGAGTATATAGATATACAGCTCTACTACCCATTTGTCTAACCCTATGCTTCAGGAGAAAAAGAAGGACAAAATATAGGACAAGTTCCTCAAGCCGTTCTAAGGAAAATATTGGTTTTAATGATCTAAGCACTTATTTCTAAGAAATAAAGTAAGAACATAAATAAGGACCCATAAAAATCTGAGCATAACCCCCCCCCACGCATGTACAAGCCACTATGGAGTCACGCCGTGGTGAGGCGGTACTTGGTGGCAGTGGACTCCCACGTGTGTAGAGCACGGTGGCTCTTGGCCGAGGCTCCAATATTACTCAAAACTGCTCTCCCCGAAATGGGTTGCGTTTCAGTTCACTTTAAGCCAAGACAGTACAGCCTTCGCTCCTTTGAGATTCGGAGGTAAAGACAAACCCGGGGCCGCTTCCCCCAGGACTCCGTGGAGGGGTGGTGGAGCGTCCTGGGGGACGCGGGGACCGCAGGCCTCCGAGGCCCACCCCAACCCCCAACCTGAGAGTCACTCCACACCCTGGCTCCTGGACCAGACAGGCTGGAGCATCCTTCCTGGAGGCGCCGCCGCTTCTGGATCCTGGGGGATGCGCTGCCATCTAGTGGCCGCCTGGGCCCCCGCTCAGGCTCTGGAAGTCCTGCAGAACAGGTGCCTTGTCTCGGCCTGGGTCTGCCGGAAGCCGGCTCCAAACCGTGCCCACGGGTGTGGCCAGGACCCCCTGGGGACCACCGGGTCCCAGGACGTGCTGAGACTAGTCTTCGTGCTCGCCCGCGCGGCGGTGGAGTCAGGCAGAGAGAAGCAGCCTTCCGTGCAGGTCAGGACAATGCAGCCGGGGCCAGCTGGCCACGGCAGAAGGATAACAGAGGGCAGTGTCTGTCCAAATTGCAGCCCGTCCCTGACCCTCGGGGGTCTGGGGCCATCAGGGAGCACCAGCCACCTTGGCCCACCAAGTACCAGCTGAAAATAGCAGTCAGGACTCTGGGGCACTAAAGCTGCAATATTGGGGGGAAATGAGCAGGGAATTAGCCATTCTGAGAAGCTACTGAAAACAGCCATCCAAATGCGCCCTATAAGAAATGGTTTAGAAAAAAAATGTCAGGTGACAAAACTTCTCTGATTTGCATATTTATTTCTACTGCTGTTTGGTCCTACAGACTAACAAGCAATAGTCTACAGACCTCCCTCAGCAGCTTAACGGCCACGGGAGGGCTGATACCACTGTGCAAAGCACTCAGTATCTAAACTAGTGTAAAACTGTTCTTTGCAAATGGCAGAAAGTGTGTGCGTGTGTGTGTGTGTGTGTGCGCGTGTGCGTGTGTGTGCGCGGGTGTGTATCATATTTTTTCTAATTCCAGAGCCATGAAGTTATTTTGAGATCATCCCAGATTGGTGAAGGGGCTTCAAACAGAATGATCCTTTTTTAACATTTAAGAAGGTTCTTAAAAAATAAAACAAGATGAGATCAGAGAGGGGGACAAACCACAAGAGACTCTTAATCACTGGAAGCAAACTGGGAGTTGCTGAAGGGGAAATGGGCTCAGGGATTGGGTAACTGCGTGATGGGCATGAAGAGGCGTGTGAGGCGATGAGCCCTGGGTGTTTATGTAAGACGGATGGATCACGGACCTCTATCTCTGAAACTAATAATACATTATATATTAATTCATTGAATTTAAATTTTAAAATTGAAAAGAAAAGAAAAGAAAAAACCCTCAAAAGCATGAATGGAGCACAAGCATTAATATTATGCGTATGGCTCAGTGTGCGCACACACCACACACACAAAGCAAAGAACATAAATGTTCATAAATATAAAGTATGGCAAAGGAACCACACAACACCTTCTCCTTAATCATTATTTTGAATATCTTTTAAACACACAACTTTTTTCCTTTATATTGGACTATATCAGGTCCGGGGAGAAATGAACCAATTTCCAAACACAGCCGTAGATGTTTACATACAGCAGCACTTATACACATGGTAATGGAGAAGACCCCTCGCCTGTCACCAATTCCGCACCGGCAGTTCTGCCCGCGGCTTTTCGGAATATAAGCCAATAGAGACAGTCCCCAACTACCACAGTTTGGCCTTCGATCTTTCAACTGGTGTGAAAGCCAAACAGGAAACTGTACTGGGAAGTTTGAATTTGGATTCTTTCCCACGAGGGGCTCGCGGTCCTATCCTCTGCCAGGGTGTGGGGTGGCCACAGCTCCCAGTCAGCAGCGGTCGGGGCATCAGTGATGGGAGCTCGGACAGCCTCTGCACACCCCGCTCAGCTCTTCCCTCCACTAGAGTGTTCAGTGTCTTGCACCAGACACTCAGGCCGTTATCATCGAAGAGGCTTCTCGTTGGACGATGTCATCCGCCGTGGGCTGACGGAGGTGCCCCCAGCTTGCTCCAGTGGGACAGGCTACCTGGGTTGTTTAGTAGGTTCGATGTCCAGAGTGCATTTCTGACTTAAGATATTTTTCACGTACAGTGGGTTTATCAGGACACAGCCCCATCACAAGGCAAGGAAGATCTCTGGCATGTTCCCAAGCCACCAGTGATATGTTCTTTGTTTTCCCCCAGAAATACTGGGTGTGTTTATTACTTGGAGAATGTGCGCATGGGACTCTAGGAGCCGATGTGTATCTACACACACGACTGGGGTATCCTTCCTTTCTTTCCTAAAAATGATTTTCATGAAGCCTCTGACCTCATTACTGAAAACAAGGGCATCTGCCTCTCTGCTCACACCTGATCGGGACCCCGGGCTGCTGGGGCTGGCTGGTGAGGCCCGGATCCCAGCGGCGCTCTCCGGTTTACTTGGCTCCTCTGATGGGCTTGACGAGAGGGGGCGATTCATTATAGGTAATACGGTAAATGCAAATCACATAGAACATTCCCTCCACGGGGAAAACCACAGATTCCCTACCTGCCTGTATGGGATTTCTGTAGCAATACATCTTATACTCACGCAAAACTGTAACGGGTCTTTTCTCAGGAAGATGAGAAACTCATGCACGCGTTATTGATACTGACATTTCAAATGTACGGGCGCTTAGCAAAAATCCTCATTTATCTCCTACTAAAATGAAGGATATTTATCTCAACTTATTTACTGTTGTTTTTTCAAGTTTTTTTTTTTTTTTTGTTCTTTCTTATCGCCGCTTTTTAAAAGATAAATAAGGCCATTTGTATTTTGAAATTAAGTGAAGCTTGTTGAATTTTAGATGTCCATGAAATCAGCTTCCATGAACCTGGGATGGGGAAGGTCTGGGGCAGAAACGTCACGGCTAACGACAGCAGCAGATCATCTGCAGAAACAAGGAATCGTAGACTGGTATTTGCGACGGAGAAGCGTGTTTTCTAATACACGGGAACCGTTTTGAATGCCGGAGTTCTGCCACCTAAGGGCTGATTTGGGTTTATTTTACTGTGTCAAAGGGTGTCCTTGACAAGCACACAATTGGCTGCGTTTTGACTCTGTTAACAACAACAAAACTAATAGCCAGTTACAAACCTTCCTTGCCAGAGCGGCCGCACCAAAGGGCTTTCATCGGGAACTACGAGAAGCCGCAAGGTTGTTAGAAGCAGAACTCGCTTCCTGCCCCTCTACAGACGCCATCAAAGCGGGTCTTTCCAGGTAAAATGAAGCCTCGAGCCCACGTCCCCGCCCTCCCCTCCTCCTGCGCGTGCAGGGGTGGCGGTGGGCCTGGCCGGCACTTCATCCCAGCACGAGGAGTGGCTGCAGACTCGACCCCAGCCCGCGGACAGCTGGTGGCCGCGCCGTCAGACTCAGGAACAGAACCTACGGGAATGGCCGAAGCCCCAGTACTGTCAGATTCTGACAGAAACGGAGCTGCGTGAATTCTGAAACACTTGGCGAGCACTCAGCTCGGGCACTAGCTACGAACGGAACACAACCCAGCCAAGCCATTAAAAACACATAAATGTAATGATTTGGGTACTCGTCTTGTGTGCTTCGTTAGGAGTAAGAACTCAGCGGACCTGTGGGCCGTGGAAGCTCCCCGCGACACACTCTGAAACAGAGGACCCCGTGTTCATTTGCATATCGCCCAAGAAGAGGAAAATGTAAATCCTAGTCTTCTGATCAAAATCAGATTGTGTATTTTATCCAAGAGTGTGATTTTGTTTTCTTCTGTATTTTGAAGAGCATGCGCATAAGCACGCACCAAAACCCGTGTCAAAGGGTGTCCTTGATCACGGCCCAATTTCTAGGTCCCGGCCTTAGACCAATGGGCTGGGCATTCCGGACCAGTCGTCGACCCTCTCTGGGTTTTCCCACATAAATGCAGCCCAGCAGGCTGGCTCTCTTCAGAGTCACTGTTGATGCTGTTATGCTGGAGGAGGAGATGCTTATTTCTGGACTAAATCCCCTGCCAGGGGTTCCCAGCTGCTCACGATGGCCCAGACTCAAAACCAGGAATGGGCAGATTTCTTAGTAGAGGGCCAGACACCAACTATTTGAGGTTTTGTGGGTCATCCAACCTGTGTTGCAACTCCTCCCTCAGGATGCTGTCAAGGAAAAGCAGCCATAGACCCCACGCCAACCAGGGAGCAAGGCCACGTTCCAATAAAACTTTATTTACAAAAATGGACGACAAGACAGTTTCGGCTCATGGGCTCTTGTTTGCCCACAGAGGAATGGGTTCCAGCCGTCAGACTGTGACTCCCTTCAAGGTCTTGGCCTCTGCTTTGGCCAACAGGGCCACCGGCATTATAGGACAGATGAATTCCATGGCAATCCTCACCGTTTCAATTTTTGCCATGAAGTAAAACTTCATAAACTATGTACTTTAGAAGGTAAGGAAAACAGCAAATGCATACTCAAGCAGCGAAATGGACATTTTATTTATTTTTTTTTATTTTATACACAATTTCTCATTTTCTTCCTTCTCTGCATGGACTGAAAATACATATGACACATTGAAAACCATCTGCACAAGAGACTGAGAGACCAAACCCATGTAAGTCACGGCACTGCCAACCTCCTTGGATGACGGTCACGGTCGCTGACGCGGTTGAAGGTGTCGTGCCCCTCCTGCAGCCGCTCCGCGTTCTGTTAGTGGATCTGCTGGGGTCAAAACGCAGTGACGGAGGCTTAGAAACAGTCCCACGTTTGTCTTTGAAATGGAGCCGTGTCTGAACTACCCTCCGTGAGGAGTCGCAGCTCAGACGCAGGCACAAACCCGCAGCCCAGGAGACGCGGGCAGGAGAGGGAGCGGGTCGGGCTCCCACGGCTTTCCTGGGAGGCTCTCTCCCCGTCGCGCGTCCCTCTGCTCTCTTCCCAGCCTTCTCTGTGGTCTCTCTTTCTGGAAATGTGAGCAGGGACTCTGTCAGCCCATTACTGGAATCTTGATTAATGCTGAAAATCGTCAGCTAGTAAATAATGTCAAAATCACGTCAAAAGGAAGATGTAGAAGAAAAAACCACTAACACCTTTGGCAAAAGGCATCTCTTCCTAGAATCCATGCAGGGTGTCAATCTCAACATTCCGTAGGTGATAGATGGGAATGGTATCTCTATACGTGCAGATATGTCTGTGTGTCTGTGTGTATTTGTGTCTATATTTTTCTAAGACAAATGTATTCGTCTTATCTGCATCTTAGCTCTTAGTTTCAGCTGGAAGCTGTTTTACCAGTTTCCTAAACATGAGAAAAGTAAACAAATAAGAAAGCAAATAAATAAAATGTTTTTCGGGGTCAGCTGTTTTCCTCATTTGAGGAGGCTCAGTACTGTACATTTTGTAGTACTTATTTAATGCTTCTAATTAAGTGAAATGCTTTTGCTAATTCGGAATCTTCATTTACTGTAATTGTGGACCTAAACACTCCCAGTAGGGTTCCTTTGGAGATGGCTCTAAATTCACTGTGATTGTGCACACGGTGGCTATAGGAATAACCTGTTTAATTCTCCAGCCATGGAGGCTTGTTGCAAAAGTTGATCCATTTCCATAAGTGCCTCTCCCCTCTCTGGAGGTGGTGCTTGACACAGCAAATGAACTATCTTCTTCCACAATAAATACTAAATAATTGCATTTCAATCCCTATGTCGGTATACGTCTATGCAAAAATTACCGTGCGAGGTTACTAGGTGTGGGGTAGTTGTGTCTCTTTTATTGCCTGAGACTCGGAGAAAATGAGCTTCCTGACCTTTCTAAAGCTGCATCCGTCCCATCAGGAGAACGCCACTAGTCTACGGAGGTGTTTTTGTAAGAGTTACAATAATTTCCCCAAAACACAGCTGCACGGGATGGTCACTGTTTATGTCCTTGTGCTGAAAGATATATCATATTTTTAAATTTAATTTACACTGATGTTTTTGGTCCCCTTTTGCCATTCTTCTCTAACCTTGCACTGTGAACCTGTCTAGAAGTCGACCGCTTCACAGGGTGAGAGATGTCCCTGGGGTGGGTCCGGCGTCAGCGTCTGCCAGACTCAGTCGAGCCCAAGAGAGATCTCCCTCTGTCCAAGACACTGCTTAGAAAGACGCCAGAGAAAATTAAGCAGAAACGTCCCAGGACAGAGTGCTTGCGAGGGAAACAGAGTCAGGAATGTCTCCCCGCCAGCCGGCGGGGACACTGCTCCCCGGAGGAGCCACCAGGGGACCTGTCAGAGCCAGGAGCCTGTCGTAGGAGCGCCCTGGGGACAAAGTGCAGGTGAAAAGAAGGGAATTTGTCACTCATTAAATAAAACCTACACGGGGACATGCGCGAGAGTCCGTGGCTGAGAGCAGCAGGAGCGCGGCTGTCAGGAAGAAGAAAGCTGGTCTAGAGGAACGCGTGTCTCTCCGCGTCTGGTCTAGAGGCCTTTGTATGTCCTTCATTCGCGTCTGTATCTTCTAGGATTTCTACAACCGATGCGTTTGTTTCATTATTTTCATAAGAACAAAAGTGAAAGTAATGGAGAAATAATACTTACAATAGTGTAGTACTGGTAACAAACAAACAAAAAAAGAAAAAAAAGAATCAATTACAAAAATGGGCTGTCCTGAGTCAGACCTCATGTCCTATCGACTCCATCTGGGTCCATGAGTCTGTATTGCTAACGAGTGGGGGGAGGTGGTCCGATGGCTATTTCTGATCAAACCGGTTGCTTTTTGATGAGCACACGTAAATTTAACTCCTCACCCCACGTCATCCTCTAAAACAGTGTCGTGGCACCTTAGGGACTGAGGGCGAAACATACTAGTAACCGGAGGAAGAAGAAAGCATTTAATGATGAGTCGGGAAATGTTTGGGACGCATCGTGGCAAAGAGACTGTAAAAGCGGGGAAGACAGGTGCCCCGTCGCCGCTGCCCTGGCCGGGAGCGCCTTCAGTACAGGGGAAGCTTACAGAGGAAACGGGTTCGCATTTTAATCTATCTGGTGGACAAAGGCTACTATTGACATGCGTTTTAAAAGCTCCTACAAATCAGTACAATAAGAATAAATCACACAATGGTCAAGACTTAATGGCGAGTCCGATCAGAACTGATAGGACTCAGGGTATGTCCGAGCTGCTCCCCCAGGCTTCCCCGTCTTCGAGCGATCGCGGGCCATACACTCATTGCGCCCGCAGCTCTCCGGGTCCCTCCCCTGCTCCGCCCTGCGCCAACAACACGGGACAGAGCCTGTTGTCTGGCCTGTCGTGGAAAAGGGTGAGAGTGTCCGGAGCTGCCCATCTAAATCTAAAACTGTTTCTCTGCAGCCTTTGCTATGGAATGACAGCGTGGCTGTTCACAGAATCCTTGGTTCACTGTTTTTTCCCTTGATTTTCCTGAAAATAGTGCCGCGTCATCATGCTCATTAGTAGTATGATTTCTATTGTTTTGCTTGTATGTTGTTTCTGAGAATTCTGATACCAGTTGAACTCACCCCTGGAAGATGTTTGATTTCTCTGCTTCGAAGCCCTAGGGACATTGTGATCTTCAAACTCCAACGCTTTTATCAGGATACGCCTCGGGAAGATCGCTCTGGGTCCGCCGTCCCTGGGACCTGGTGGATGCCCTCAGTGTGGGCCTGGTCTTCCTGGGGCCGGGATGGCTTCCGCCGCGCCGGCGTAGGCTCGGTCCGCTCCCTCGCTTGGTCCGCCTTCTCCAGCTGCGCCCGCCTTTCAGCCCTGGGCTCGGGCTCCCGGAGCCTCCGACTTTCCACGTCATTTCATCCTCCTGTCCTCTGCGCGTTCAGAGTTGCTTTTCGCGGTTTCATCCGAATGTGTTCTTGCTCTCTTGTCCGCGCGCTTCTGAGACACGTTCGTACCTTTCTTTTCCTTCCGTGGCCCCTGATTTTCCCTTTCGCCCCTTAGCGTATCCACGTTGGTTTTCAGGGTTGGAAGCTTGATTCATTTTAAAAAATCACATGTGTTTAAGGATAGTTACTGGAGTTTGGAGTCACTGCATTATATTTCTTTCTCTCTTTCTCTCTTTCTTTCTTTTCTTGAAGGGAGGAAATCGAGAACACCTAAAATGTTTTGGTTTTCATTTTCTGCATTCTTCTGAGACTGGATGTGAACTTCGTGATCGCCTCTGTGTGAGTCTTTGGGGACACGGGTCCCACGCACGGGGGTTGAGACCCTGCAGGGCAGGGTGGGAGACGGGGCAGGGGGGCGGCCATCAGAGTTCTGCTCTCACCAGCTCTCTGAGGGGCCTCCCTCTCCTCCCACCGCCTCTTACCCTGAGGGAGCTTTCCCCACAATGCCGCCTTGGAGACTGTGCCTTCCTCAGGCTGTCCCCACAGGGCTCCATCTTCTAGAACCCTCCCTGGGTCAGCTCTTCTTGAGTTTCTTTGGGGTGATTTTAGTTCACTCTGTGGTGAGGCCTTCTACCCAAAGTAGGATCTTTTCTCATTTCTGGGCTATTTTTCAGGACTTCTAACTCTACAAAGTCTCGCTGGGCAAGCTGTGGAATAGAACTCTCATTCTAGAGGAAGTCCACCACAACGGATCGTTTGAAGACTGCAATAGTCTCCCTTCCTAATTATGCTCTCTGGTTCCCTTTATTTTTTTTCTTCCCATCTGTACAGTTTTCGACAGGGTCAGATACCATTACCTCAGATACTCTGATGTCCCCCGAAAATTAACTTCCGAACGGATCTAACCGTAGGAGATGTGCTACAATTCCAGTGGCAACTACCATAGGAGAGTAAGTCTCTCTAGAGCGACATTAAGAAAAACCAAGAAGGACAGTTCTGCAAGAAGGGTTATTTCATTTGGCATTTGGTCACTAGTCCATCAATTGTGTAAAGTTTTGGTTATTGCGATATAATTAGAAATCTAGCTGAAATGATGGTAAGAAAAATGAGCTTCAGGACATGCGTGCACTATATATATATATAAAATCTGGGGGTTATTCTTACTCTTTTATCCTCCCGAAGATCTCCAGCGACCTGAGCGGGCCCAGTGATAACAGAATGTGGTCATTTTTATATCGTGCCTCTTTGGGTTTTATAGTGTCTTTTCCAAGGAACTGAGGATAAAGCATGTTTATGTGACCAGTGTTCAGAGCATTTCTGTCTCTGGGTGTGCAGCAGCCCCGTCGTGCCCCGTGTTCTGCAGAGGGAAGAGCACATCGCGCCCACGGCAACCCCACGGCGTATTTCCTGAATTAGAGTGAAGCGAGCTGTGGCTCCCTGTGAGGAGGGTCGGCTACGGGGACTGTCACTTCCTGCCTCGCCTCCCGGCTCATCTCCGATCCCGACTGGACATCTCCGTCCCCGCTCTTGCTCCGCGAGACAAGTTTCTCTCCATTTATTCCTCCCACGTTCCCTACTCATGCGTCCCCTCCATGCGCCACTTCCCACAGGAGGAGGTTGATAAACTCAGTCCTTCATTTCACTCTGCCGTGACGTCCGTCACCCTTACAACGGTGCACCCCGAACGTGGCTGCTGTTCGGTGCCTGCCTCCTTCGAGACCGGAAGTGCGGTGTGGCCCGGACCGGTCAAGGTCTGCATCACCGTCGCCCGGTCAGCTAGAACGGGGGTCCGCTCCGTCAGCACCTAAGGGATGCATGCGGGAATGAGTGAGTTGGTGCCTCTTAACAGCTCTTGGGAAAGTGACCTTGGGAGAGCAACGTCTCGGAGACTTGGTGACGTCGTCTGTGGGAGGAAGATGAAAGAGAGAGACAGACAGAGGCAGGCAGGGAGGGGGGAAGAATGTGGTGCAGCCTCCATAAAATCGTCCTTCTGGACCAGGCGACACAAGGTGTCCAGAGTGATGAAACATCTGGGGCCAGAACGCTAAATGTTACTGTAGCGGATTGTATCCCACTGTAAGCCCAGATTTTCTTTCTTAGTTGTGCATATTTCAAACCAATTTTGACTGGGGCTGGGAAGCGTACAAAGGACATCAGTCACTCGAGCCAGTGGTCACCAGGGCCAAATCCAACGGAACCAGGCCCTGAAAACGGTCTCTGGTAGAAAGCCGGGGGCCCACGTCGCTGTCTGGGCTCCGGTTCCCCAGAAGCCACAGTGTGGCTCAGCTTTTTGCTCCAGGTTTCTTTCTCTGTGGAATCTGTGGGGTCGTTTTAGTCCTTTCCCCCGCTTTGGGGCTCCCTGCGTAGGGGACACGACTCTCTCCCTGCTTGTTTCTGACACAAGCATTTGTCACCCCTCCATTCCCCTCATTTGCTTAATTGGGTCACTCGACTCTGCACCAGCTCCGTTGTCAACCCTCGACTGTTTGACACTGTAAAACGTAAGAACAATGACTTCATCTCTTAGAGTTTGGGGCTCTTTATGTGTTCCTCAGAATAACCACTTTGTAGCATTTTCTTGCTGTTATTGTTAAATATTCATAAGATTCTGTCTGCTTACGGGATAATTATATTACATTAATATGGTATGAACAAATGAAAGCAGTAATTACGCTTTTATCCCCTCCTATTTTGCAATTTACAGTTTGCTTGTTTGGAGAATAAAAGGAAATTGCCACATTTGAAACAATATTATTTCATTTCTAAAGAAGGGAGAACGCAAGAAGCCCACCCAGGGTGACAGGTTAAAAAAGACTTACTCCTTCACTTCTTTTAGGAAAAGACTCCGTCTTTGTATCATTTCGTAAACCGGACAAAATTAGTAGATAGACAAGGCTAGGGATATATATTTTTTTAGTTAAAAAAAAAAAAAGGCAGAAGGAATCTCTTCATTGGGAGATAATATTTCCTTCGAGCAATAGCAAAGAACAGAGACATTTTAAAGTGATTGGCCCGAACCGTTTCAATGTCCAAACCCAGATTCATGTTCCTGTTTGGAGAAGGTTTCCTCTCTCCGATTCCTCCAGGAAACACAGACTCGCGCTTCAGACGGCCCGATGCTCTGTGGGGGTCATCTGGTGAGTGCACATGTGGGTAGAAAGGCCCAGAAGGAACCTCCACTGATGTTTTATGCACCTACTCAGTGTTCGATGGAGGCTCATGGAAGGATTCTAAACCTGTATGCAAATTTTAATTAAAACTGTTTCCGTCTTTCTCGGTGGGGCCCTGTCTAGTGGTAAAATATATTGAGTGTGAAGCTGTATTCTGAAGTGTATTTTACTATTATGTGCTTGGATACGCTTCAGATTTAAACATACTTTAAATATTGTTTAAATAATGGTAAAATATCAAATGACTTGCTTGAAGGATTTTATTCCTTTTAAAGAAATAGTATTGATTACTTTTGTATTATAAGCAATTTATTCATAAAGAAATCAAAAGGATAATTTCTGCCACGCACATGAGAAGAAATGTCCCACTTCAGCCACCGTAAAACGTGGAACTCTAGTCTAATATTCTATTCTTTCCTACGACACGTGTGGTGATTGTACAGGATATTCTAATCAACCTCTCAGTTCAAGTTCACCAAAATCATAGGCAAGATCACGCTGGAGACTGTATTCCAAGCGCACTTATGAATGACCCGACACCAAGACGTGGGAAGGCAGCGGGAGGCCCTTCCCTGAAGACAGTCCTGGGTTCCGCGCCGCGCAGCACGTCCGTCACCTCCCGTGTTTGTGACGAGCACATGAACACAAGCCGGGAGCGGCACACGACGCCTTAGGGACAGGGAGAAGGTTTAATCGCGACCATGAAATTCCACTAAATGGTCAGAAGAGATACGCCGTTCAGCAGACGGGAGGTCAGCCATCTGCGGGGATGCAGGGGTGCGGCGCGTGGCACTCCCTCTGGCTGCTTTCCCTTTTCGCATGGGGAGCTCTGCAAACCTACCGAAGCCCAGGCCACCACCCACGCTGGTTCCCCTGAGCTCCGCGGAGCCCTGTGACCTCCAGGCGGCTCTGACCTGGGAGGCAGGCGGCCTGCAGGCCGTTCCGACTCGCCTCTCAGACCACAGCTCCTCTTTGATGAGGCACACGTGACGCACTTGGGTTTTAACAGAAAAGATCTGGACCATACGCTGAAATGGATGCAACCACGTAGTTGAGACGATTTAAAAAATTGCTAGAGCGAGGCGGAAATTTTAAAAGAATCACAGGGGCGCGTCACCCGCCGAAACGTAGTGACTCAGAAAACTCCAACCGGTCCACCGTGCCTGCAGCTTTAAAAAGCTCAGGTCATGATCTCAGGGTCCTGGGATCGAGTCCCGCATCGGGCTCTCTGCTCAGCAGGGAGCCTGCTTTCCTCTCTCTCTCTCTGCCTGCCTCTCTGCCTACTTGTAATCTCTCTCTGTCAAATAAATAAATAAAATCTTTAAAAAAAAAAAAAAGTGGCCACTCCTCAGAGTGCTTTGCATGTGCTCTGTGAGTTTAGTGTTACTGCTGTCGTGACTATCATCGTTGTCTTATCTTCTGTTAGGGGAGGAGATGACTGTTCTGCATGACATGTGCGAACTAACTTGGTGTGTCGTCGGGGGCACGGCTGCCCTTCACCCGCGACACGACTGCTGTGCCTTCAGGCGGCCAAGTTTTTCACACTGTCGGTGCCACCCCTGCAAAGAGGTGACACACCAGGACTTAAGAAGCTGAAACGGATTTGGTGGAGAGCAGCAGAAACGATCAAAGACTCGGAAAATAGCTCCTATGAAGGAAGATTAAAGGCTCTGTGATTATTTAGCCTGGAGAAGAGAAGCAGACCTAATAACCATCTTCAGGCCGGTGAAGGGTTATTACACGGCGGACGGTGACCAGCTGCCCCTCTCAACACTGAGGATGAGAAAGGAGGAAATGGGCTTATGTGTCGATAGGGGGATTTCGATGAGATGTAAGGAGCTTCCTCCCTGCGTGGCCCTTACCGCTAGACCCGGTCAAGGAGCCGAGGCGCTCCTGCTCCAGGATGCGGGGCCCCCCCTCTGGAGCAGTGCCTGTCCCTTCGGGGCTGCCCGGCCCGGCCAGGGCACCTCTGGGTCTGGGGAGAGGCCCTGCCCCTGCGTGCGATCCCCCGCTCTGACTCTCGGAGTGCGGCTCTGTGCATCTGACCTGCCTCCCAGGCTCGCTCCCAACCCCGCAGTCTCCCCTGCGCCGCGCTCTGACTCCCTTTCTCTCGGTCCCGTCTCCGGCTTGGAGGGAGCCGTGGAGCCGGTCTGTGTAAAGGTCACGTATCTCAAACGCCGCTCGGTGAAGAGGCCGCGCGTGCCGGAAGGGACAGGAGGCTGCGGCGGCTATTTATTCTCACTCCGTTTTAATGGGGGATTGTAACGGCACCATCAAAGGACTAGGGAAGCTGTTTTGAAGAAAAGAAAAACCAGAATCAACTCTAGCCTTGAGTTCAAATTCTTTTCAGTAGAAATAAGCTTTGATGTTTTAAATATAATGTATCCAGCAGGCATTCTCATTTGTTTGTTGGGAAGAAGGAGGAAGAATATGTTTTTTCCCTTTGACATTTGAACGTCCACACTCAGAAGCATTTCTCACGTGTCACTCTTATGTGGGTCTTGGATACGCCCCGGACGCAAATGTTTGGAGAATTCTCCGTGGTTCCAGTCGAAACAGCCTCCTTTACACGAGCAGGAAAACAAGCATCCCCGGACCGTTATCAGCCAGATGTTTCCTTTGTAGGATCTGCTGCCCTTAGCGGGGAGGGTAGTTAGTGGACCCCGATTTCACCGACCCCACCATGATGTCTCCTGCTTTCCCTCGGCACCTCCGTCGATGATGGCCATGTTTGCAATACACTTGCTGGGACCAGAGGAGAAAACGCTCTGGTTTCCTGGCAGGAGCTCCACAACATAGCAAAAGCGAAGCTTGTGACACAGAAATCAAATAAAATGGTTTTGTTTGTTTATCTGTTGGTCTGTTTTGTTGTTTGTTTGTTTTTGTTGTTTTTCTTTTTGGCACGGAAGGAGGCTCTCGTCAAATGCCATCGTCCCCTCGCATGGTATCAAATTTGGATTTCTTTTATAAAGTGCACGGTCCTCTGTCCCCTGCACACCTTTTCGGAATAATTGAAAGTGGCCCCGCCTTCCAAACACAGGTCAGCTGTGTCAGCGTGCAGAATGTCCTCAGCCACTCCTGGCCCTCACCCCCTTGCCCAACCCGTGCCTGACTCTCTTCCTTCCCCGGGCGACCCTACTCCGGCTGCCTCTCCCACTTGTCCCTTAACTGTCTGGGGTATCAGCACCCCGAGAGGGCAAGCAGGCTGTGTTTTAGTGTCCCCTCTGCTTACGTGTTTCTCTTGCAGGACAGTGATCTTCCCAGAGTCCGCCCGTTCTGAATTGTATCCCCGTTGACCTAAAACTACTTGACCCCCTACAGACACTTACGCACACGTGGGTGGGCTATGGAGGGGCGTGTAGAAGATGCAGGCTGGGGGTTGCTGCATTTTGGGTGCGGGAGAGACTGTGGGGGAGGGAGGGAGCATTGGAGACAGGTCAGGTGCACAGAGCCGCACTCCGTGGAGTCTGGCTGGGTCAGACATCACCTCCTGAGCTTTGGTCTTGTTAACACTCGAAATTAATTGACTTGTTGGACAACTTCCCGCTGTTTAACAAGAATGGAGTTCATCAGGTTGCCTTAGGTGAACTCCCTTGATTTTGGAAACCTGTTCTCCTTATTTTAGGGGAAGGTGTATTTTTAAATTAATTTCACCTTTCCATCTGCCACACCACTTCTGACATCCAACTACTGCGACTTACTGTTGGGTCTCACGTGGTGACAGGTGCCGTCCTCGTAGAGACCTTTGTTAGCTGATCGAAGGCTAGAGCAACACCCACTACTCATGCTTTGCTCCTCTCTGGTACGTATGTTGACACTCAACAGGAATTTCTAATTTTCATCAGGCTCAGGGAAGAAGGAATTTTGGAATGCCTTCTCTTTTTTCCATCAAGGGTAGAAATCAGAATGTTTCTAAAAATTATAAAGGAAAGGAGTATACACTTCTATAAAGCTTTTTTTAAAATAAAAACAAAGTGGGATGATTTTTGTAATCAAATGGAGTTTTAGAAAGAAACCCACTTTATAAGTGTGTGGAGAAGAATAAAAACCATTGCTGTCATTGAGGATTGAACACAGATGCCCTTCTCGCAAGTACATCAATCAGCAGTGCCTTCTACCAAAACGGTCTCAACAGTTCTTTCTCTGCTTTTCCTCCACTCGTGTGGGCACCTCAGGACAATGACTCAATCACCCATTTTAGAGGAGACCATTTTTTTTTTAAGATTTTATTTATTTATTTGACAGACAGAGATCACAAGCAGACAGAGAGGCAGCAGAGAGAGAGAGGGAGGCAGGCTCCCCGCGGAGCAGAGAGCCCGATGCGGGACTCGATCCCAGGACCTGAGTTGAAGGCAGAGGCTTAACCCACCGAGCCACCCAGGTGCCCCGTGGAGACCATTTCTAAGTAGACACAGCCCTCTGAAATTACGGAAGCTCGTGGATGATTCTGGCTGCCAGTTCTGATAAGGAAAGGGGTGGCCCGTCATTCCGTAAGTAGCCGCCCATTCTGGAAATGGTTGTGACGACCCTACCAAGTCCTAGCTGTACTAACTTCCCTGCTTCAGCCCTAGTATGTTCGTAAGATGTACCCAACCCAGAGAAAAATGTTCAGCCTCTAAAGAAATTCTCTGTGTGGGGCTTATATCCAACAGAGCAGAGTGTCTGATGGACGTACCCCGGTCTTCCCGGGGCTGAGAGCCACCTACTGTAATTAAATACCCTAAAACTTTTGATAAACCTAGAATAAGGTGCATAGGCTTTAAAACAGCTCAGGAGAGATTATGATTATGGTAACTGTAAACAATGATTCTCGGGGTCTCAGGGTGGGAGCTGGTTTCTGGTTCACCTAAATTACAACAGTAAAACAGCAAAATACATATAAGTAAGACCCTCGATTTCCTGAGAAGGAGACATTCTGGATTCTAGGCTATGGAAGACATTGAGGATATTTGGAATCTGGGTAACTGAAGAGAAGTGACTTTTGATGATTCTGAAAACCGAAGATACTCACCCCTTGAGGCTCACGGTGGGGAGCGCGAACCACAACTTCTATTTTGTGTCCCCGATGAATTCGTTAAGATCTCGGGCAAGAAGAGCTGCAACCGTCTTCGCAGGCCGAGTCCCAGAGCCCTGCTCCGGCCCCGCCCCAGCCCCTCTGCTGTCCTCCCGGGGCGTCCTCTCTGCGCTCCCCGGATGGCCCCGCAGGCTGCCCCCCACCACCACCCGCAGCGCAGGGAGCTCCTGGCAGCAGCTCAGGTCCCCGTCCCCGCTGGAGCTCATCCTCTCGGGGAAAGGCCGCGCCGCAGGCTCCTGAGCCGCCCAGCAGCATCTCAGCTCCCCGCGCGCCGCCGCCGCCAGAACGCGGACCAGAACGCGGACCAGAACGCGGACCGCACTCCAGGGCCCGCAGGCCCCAGCCTCTCTGCTGCAGCCCGCGTGGACTCTGCACCCCACGCCGCTGCCTGGCGCCCCCGCTTCCTGCAGGTGCTGACCCCGCCCTTGGACTCCCAGTTTCCCTGCAACCCGGCCTCCTGGCCTCCTGCAGGCCCCAGGACCAGCCAGGCGACGTCCAGCCCCAAGCCGGGTACCAGAGTTTGGAGGCCACCGCAGCGGGGCGGGGTCGGGGCGCCCCTGAGCCTGACACAGGGCCTCCTCCAACAGGAGGGGAGCTTCAGGCATTGGGGCCTCCACCCTGGAGGACGTGCGGATTTCCAGAAACCCAGCTGGCCAGGAGCCCCCTTGCCTATGGCGTAGTGCCCCAGGGCATTAGGACGCCCACCTAGGGGGAAAAACCCCCATGCACAGGGGCATGGGCTCTGTCAGTGCTGTCCCTTTGCTCCCTTGGCAGTCTGCAGGGATGGTGATCTTAGCAGGTGACCTTGCTCCGGTGCACCACATGTAGGGTGCGGAGATCAAACTGCAAACTTCCCAGGAGAGCTTAAGGCCACTTTGTGACCCGGGCATCACCTTGACAAGGAGACGGAGTCTGGCAGCTCCAGGAGTGACAACAGACATTGGGGAGCAGATTCACTGACTGGTAAGTGAGAGTGGAGAGTAGGGCATGGGGGCCTTGGGGCCACACAGTGTGTACCTGGGGTCACCATCCAAGGTCACGGCCGCTGTCTTGCTTCAGGAGTCCCCATAGTGAGGACAAGGAAGGAAGGGGTGGTCTGCCTTTCTGCCCGTCCGCTGGGGAGCCAGGAGACAGGCCGGGTGGTTTCTGTTCCCAGCACTAAGGTGGAGGCTCCTGGCCTAGCCGGACTGCTGCGAGAGGCAGACCCGCAGGAAGACCGAGGGCCTCCGTCCGCCGCGGTAGCGGGGCCAGCAGCAGCCCAGCAGGGCTCCAGCACAGGTGGCCCAGCTCCCCTCCAAATTCCTGTGCTTCTGGAAGCAGCTTCCTCTGGGTCTTAAACCACCTTCCCAGCCTCCCCACGGTGTCCATGACCCAGCCAAGCTCTGCGTAAGCTCCTTCTCCGCTGGAGCGTCCGAGAGGCTTCTGCACCCCCGGGACCTCCCCCCGCGGCTCCTCTCTCATCCCAGGACGCGGCTCTCAGTTCTCAGTCCGTCCCTTGAAACTCCTGTCGGGGAACTGGAGGTTTTACACCTAAACAAAGGGGCTGATCGGACGGGAGGCTGACACCAGCGTGGGCGCGTAAGCACACTGACCCACGACGTGAAAACCCCGGGGAATTACAGGGAATGAGAGAGTGAGACAGACAACGTCGCCAAGCAAGAGACTCCATGGGCAGGTGACACGTTTCCAAAGATGGGCCGGTGGTCACATTGGGCACTGGCCTTTCAAAACTGAAAAGAAAACACAATCCCCCAGTTTGCCGCGTTTGTGCACGTCCCACCGTAGCCGATGGCAAGCGAGAGAGGCAGTGGCCGCGACTCCCAAGACTCCGGCGGTGGCCTGCCCGGCGTGCGGCCATGTCCCGCGGGCTCCAGGAGTTCTCTGAGTCACTCCCCGCCAGCACAGCACAGGGAGGTGGCTGGGTGTGTGACGCAGGGGGCGAGGACCGGGCTGCACCCCCGCGCTAAGAGCGAGGGGTTACGTCATCACTCCCCTTCCTGTTGGTAAACGTTTGATGCCACCGGAGGCACAGTGTTCAAGCGAAGGCATTTACTCTGAGATGTAGCATCAGGTACGGGTGCTCGGAGGGTCCCACGAACGCAGCTCAGAGTCACGAGGGACAGGACAGGAAGGAGTGAGGAGTGAGACAGTTGTCCGTCCTCCATCCGAGGGCGCGTCGGGAGAGGTGTTGTTGAGATGCTCCATGTCGTGGGGACCCGTGCGGGAAACGGCCCCCAAGCATGCCTAAGGCCACTGCCCCCGACGCCTGCAGGAGCCTGGCCACCCCCACATCCGCCTGTAGCCCCCAGAGGCCATTCCCTGCCCTTCCTGGGGGGACGCGCCCCCCACCCCCCG
>NC_081564.1:89855799-89865387 GCF_022355385.1 Mustela nigripes | reverse complement strand
GCAGGATGTTCATCTCCCCCGTCCTGCGGAGGGAAGGAACCTGCAGGATGTTCATCTCCGTGACACTGCTCCACTCATTCTCTCCCTCTCCTTACTTTTTGGTATGTTTCCTTTTCTTTCCCCTATGGGGTTCCTCTTATTATTGTTCCTCTTATTATTACCTTCTGTTCCTCTATCTCTACCTTCTGTTCCTCTTCCATTTTACCATTTGATTGTTTTATTAGCACCTTCTTTCTTGATCCCTAGGTAAAGCTTCAATCATCATTTATATGCTGATGACTCCCGAATTTACACCTACACTCAGACTCCCCTCACCCCAGGTCCGTTCGCACAGCTGTCTGCGGCCCACCCCACGCTCACCCCCACAAGCACCCCAGATCTCACTGAAGACCCCCCAGCTCTCCACGGCTTTCTTCCCGTGCTCAGTGCCCCCATCACGTGGCAAAGCCCACTCTTCCAGCAGCAGCAGCCCCTGGCTTCACCAAACAGTAAACCGCTGGGTCTGGTCACTCAGCAGACCTGTTATCCCTCCATGAACACATCAATCTCTGCCTCAACCTTGTACCCAGCCCCGGTGAAGCAGCCTCCTCCGCCTGCTTTGATTCCTGCAAGCGTCCCTCAGTGAGCCTGCAGGGGTCAGCGCCGCCCCCAGTCCCCGAGTCTTGCTCCCATGCGGGCCATTTCCACAGAGCACGTCTGTTCGGGACACCTTCTTACTCACGGTCCTAGAGCCTCTCCCCGGAATGCCCAACACTGCTGCTGTAATGCACCATCACAGACTCATAGTTCTGGAGGTCATAAGCCCAAAACGAGTGTCACTGAAGGAAAGCACAGGTCTTGGTAGGACGGCTTTCCCGCCCGGAGTTTCCCGAGGAGAACCCGTGCCCTGCCCTTCCCCTTCTGGAAGCTGCCTGCGCTCATGCTCCTGGTCCCTCCCTCCGTCCTCAGAGCCGGCAAAGACTGGTGGAAGCTCTCCCAGCTGCGTCACCCCAGCTTTGTCGCTGCCGCCCCCTCTTCCACATTTAAGGGCCCTTGTGAGGATACCGAGCGTACCTGACAACACAGAATCATTTCCCAGAGCGACGTCCGCTGGTTAGCAACCTGAATTCAGCCACAAGCCTGATGCCCCTGCCACCCAACCAGGTCCCAAGGGTTAGAATGTGAACGTCTTTGGGGTCTGCCGTGGTGCCCACCGCAGCTCACTACCACTCGAGGTCATGTGGAACACCCTTTGTGCTGGCTTCAGGGGCATCTGTCATCTGCCCATGCCTGACCTCTGTGCCCGGTACGTGTTCCCGGCAGACTCCCCCAGACCCATCTCTTGCAGCTGTAGCCCCTCCTGGAGTGGAGGTTCCGTCCCTCCCTCTGTGTTAGTGGGGAACCCGGTGCTCATGCCCGGGCTCAGCTTCCCAGCCACGGTTCCCAGGCAGGGACCGTCCGGAGGCAGCTGGCAACCGACGTCCTCCGGCTTCAGCATGCGGAACGCGCCCCTAACCATCCTGTTCCGTCACGGTCCTCATGCTCTCGGGCAAAACCAGGACCCTAGAGAATGTCCTCAAAAGGAGGGGCGGAGTCCGCGATCCTTCTGGTTTTTTCTCTCTAAACAGGATGTCAAAGTCCACATTAGAAACAAGCATTTGGAAACACAAATTCAGATACCGTTGAGAGAAGAAGATGTACTTGACCTCCAAAACGGAGTTCTGCAGAGTGAGGCGGGACGTGCAGGGTTTGTCAACATGATGACCAGGGGGATCAGAGCCCATATAACAGGGCCCGGGCGCCGGGGAAGGAGACACAACCAGAAGGTGGTGGCAGGAAGGTGGTGAAGGGAGAGTGGCCAGAGGGGCCTTGGGGCCGGCACAGCTCCCTCTGGGGCTCGCGTGCGCAGGACCGAGTGTGCACACAGAGCAGCGTAGCCCCATCTGTGGCCTGTGCCAGCGCACGAGAGCTGGCACACATCTGCACAACCAGACGGGCGAGTGATCCTCCCTGTGTCTGGGCAGGGACGCCTCCTTCCAGTGCCCTCCATGGAGGGCGGGTGAGATTTTGCTCCGGTCGCTGTCGGCACGGGGACCCCGGACCCGGCTTCCAGCAGAAGCTCTCCTACCCTCCGGGAGCTCTCCGCACGCTGTCGGAACACGGGGTGTTAAGCCTCCTGCTGCTCTAGGACACACCGTCCCTGAGCTAGAAGGCATGCAGGAAAGACGGCTGCACGCGGCTCCTGAACCTGGGTGGCCTCCGACAGCAGTGACGCTGTGGCTCGTGCGTCCAGGTGTCGGCAGGAGGGTCTGGGCTCCAGAGCCATGCTATTTCTGGGCACTCAGAACCCCCACCCCGCATCTTCCTGCTGGGTGTCCAAGCCCATGTGGCTCTCTGCTGCAGTAGCTACCATTGGTCCTGTGCTTCCGAACAGTAGGCATTTGCTTTTTGACTTAAATGCAATTAATTAGCTAGACTGCACGGTTAATCTGCTCCCAGGTAGTAAGAATTCAAGGATAACAGGACACGTTGACCCTTGAAATGACTATGAGCCTGACATGTGAGCCGCCCTGAGCAGAGCAGGTGCACTGGGAATGTGTGTGTGTGAGGCTTAGGTTGTGGGCCCCGGACCTCGGGACCGAGTCTGGTGGAGCCTCTCAAAATGCTCTGGAGTGCTTTGAAAATTATGGATTTCCCTTTGCCATCATGTGGAAAGACTAATTCATTGAGTTTATAGAGAACCGCAGAATTCTATAATCTTGTAAAAGTATCTTAAGTAAACGAAGTGTACTTAGGGGGATGAAGAGAAGGTGGGGTTGGGACCAGTTGGAGGATTAAGTCGGTGATTGTTCATGACAGCCAGCCATGCTGTCACAGGGTCACAGGGCCGCTTATGCGGCCCCAACCAAGCAAGAGAAGACGTGATTTGATACCAAGTAACATTAAGTTCCGGAACTTTTTTTTTTTTTTTTTCTAAGTTACAGGACAAAAAATACTTTGTAAAGCATGGAATCAGCATGTGGGCTCCAGCAACAGAAGGCGGCCCCTATGTCCCGCATCTGGGCATACCTGGATGGGCATGAGGGGGACCCTCTCCTGGGGAACTCGGCATGACAAGAGTGGGGCTCAGGCAGCCTCTTCGGCCCGCTCCCCCCCACAGATTCCAGGTCTTTGAGGGGCTCTGGTAAAGGGGAGGCTCACACAAACAGCTCAGAGGGAAGCCCCCCTCATCCAGGCTGAAGATCTCCTTCCCGCCCAGGGAGGAGCTGAACTACCAGGGGAATTCCTTCTGCCCACCCCCAGGTATAACTGGCAGACATCAGCAAAGCCCCAGCACCACCAGACCAACCAGACGGGCCAAAATATGACCACTAAGGGTCTGGAAGTTAGACTGTTGTTGGAACCACGAGGTTCTGCCTGGGGCTACCTGCAAAACAGGGAGACTTCAGTGGGACTGAGACTCCGCTGACGTAACAGAGCAAACGTCCAGGATACGACTGAAGACCCCGCACCACACTAAGAAGCAGGGAAATCACCCGTCGTCAGCAGTGCTGAGACAGACCCTGTGACAGCATGGCCGGCGAGGATTTCGAGGGAGCCATCACAAAGACACACGAGCCATCACGAGACAATTGCAAATTGTCTTGAACAAATGGGGGAAAAGGAGAGACCAGCAGTGAAATGTGAGATTCGACAAAAAGACCTAAATGGCAATTGTAAGCTGAAAACCACCATCCCTGGAAGTGGAAACCTCAATGGCCGGGTCTGTGGCAAGGGCCGTGGATGGAGGACGGAAGCCGTGGCTTGGGGACGCGTCGACAGGATGTGACCGCTCGCACAACAGAGAGGAACCAGCTAGAGAACAAACGGGCAGAGCCGCGCAGGCCTCGGGGCAGCACCCACGAGCCGCACCCCACCCGAGAGCCCACGAAGGACAGCAGAGAGTGGGGCTAAGAGCATTTAAAGAAATAATGACAGAAAATTCACCAAATAGGGCAATCATGAAAATCACCAAGTGGGGTTCACCGTGGATTCAGCGAGCCGAGTGAGCCTCACGGAGGGTAAACTTAAACGATGCGTGTTTCCTAACAAGAGGCATCGTGGTTACATTTCTGAAAATTAACGAAGACAAAGATCTTGTGAGCGACATGAGAGAAGCAGCACCTCATCTGCAGAGCAGCAAATCCAGCGGCTGCGGATTTCTGCCCCCACGTATTTCCGCCCCCAACACCATGGAGGCCGGGGGAGGACACAACGTTGCCCAAGTGCTGGAGGAAGAGGCCACCAACCATGAATTCCGTATCTGGCAACAAACAGGCAAGCCAAGAAGTCTTTCAGGAACAGAGGGAAAGTAGAGAGGCTTAGAGACGAGGAAATCTGGAGAAAAGGGGACTTTTGCTAGTGGGTCCGGGCTTTCGGAGTGACCGGAGGCAGTCCTGGCACCAGAGCCGATGGGAAAAAAGGGAAAACCAGGGCGCAGAAGGAAGGAGAAGGAGCAGCAGCGTCGCACTGGCGGGTAGACTCGGTCGTCTGTCCTCCTGGCCAGCCTCCTAGATCGTGCTGGACGACTGCACTCCATCACGACTCCACTCGACGCCCAGCACGATACTTACGAAGAGGGGACAGCCGAGGAGCCAAAATGGAAGCAAGGTTGACGAGGTTCACGTGAAGCAATGAAACAGGTGTGAGGCCCTCCCCGGGGAAGCCCAGGGAAGCTGTGCAAAGCAAGACAATTAAAACCTGATAAACAACACGGGAATCCTCAGTCATGTCAAAGTAATGGAGGAGTTCAAGGGAGAGTCAGAGGAACAGGAAACAGGAGCAGAAACAGAAACAGATAAAATGCAGACTTAAGGAGAACCAATTGACAATCACCGTAAGTGTAAAGACTGTAAGTGTTTTAAGGCAGTAATGTCAAAATGAGTTAAGAAATCAAATAGACTATGGACTCTGAAAAACAATCTGAGGGGTTTGAAGTGGCGCGGGGGGGGGTGTGGGAGGCTGGGGTACCAGGTGGTGGGTATTAGAGAGGGCACGGATTGCATGGAACACTGGGTGTGGTGCAAAAATAATGATTACTGTTTTTCTGAAAATAAATAAATTAATTTTAAAAATCAAATAAACAAACAAACATGTTGTTTCCTCTCTTGCTAATTTTGGCCATTCTAACTGGTGTAAGGTGATATCTCAATGTGGTTTTAATTTGAGTCTCCCTGATGGCTAGTGGTGATCAACATTTTTTCATGTGTCTGTTAGCCATTTATATGTCTTCATTGGAGAAGTGTCTGTTCAGATCTTCTGCCCATTTCTTGATATGATTATCTGTTTTGTGTGTGTTGAGTTTGAGGAGTTCATTATAGATCCTGGATGTCAACCTTTGTCTGTGCTGTCATTTGCAAATTATCTTCTCCCATTCTGTGGGTTGCCTCTTTGTTTTCTTGACTGTTTCCTTTGCTGTGCAGAAGCTTTTCTGTGTTGGAGAGGATATGGAGAAAGGGGAACCCTCTTACACTATTGGTGGGAATGCAAGTTGATGCAGCCTCTTTGGAGAACAGTGTGGAGATTCCTCAAGAAATTAAAAATAGAGCTTCCCTATGACCCTGCAATTGCACTCCTGGGTATTTACCCCACAGATACAGATGAAGTGAAAAGAAGGGCCATCTGTACCCCAATGTTTATAGCAGCAATGTCCACGGTCGCCAAACTGTGGAAAGACCAAGATGCCCTCAACGGACGAATGGATAAGGAAGATGTGGTCCATATACACTATGGAGTATGATGCCTCCATCAGAAAGGACGGATACCCAACTTTTGTAGCAACATGGACGGGACTGGGGCAGATGATGCTGAGTGAAATAAGTCAAGCAGAGAGAATCAATTATCATATGGTTTCACTTATTTGTGGAGCATAACAAATATCATGGAGGACAAGGGGTGTTAGAGAGGAGAAGGGAGTTGGGGGAAATTGGAAGGGGAGGTGAACCATGAGAGACTATGGACTCTGAAAAACAACCTGAGGGGTTTGAAGGGGCGGGGGGTGGGAGGTCGGGGGAACCAGGTGGTGGGTATTAGAGAGGGCACGGATTGCATGGAGCACTGGGTGTGGTGAAAAAATAATGAATACTGTTACACTGAAAATAAATAAAAAATAAATCAAAACAAACAAACAAACAAAAAACAGTCCAAAACTATGCTCTCAGAATAAACTCACAACAAAGTCAATGGCAAAGAGAGTATGAGTGACGTGATGGAGACACATACACAAGCTCACACACACTGTGGCTCTGCTAACAGAAGATAAAGCCCACTCGGTTGCCAAGAGAATTACTAGTAACACAGAGAAACATTACATAAGGATAAGAAAATTAGTTCAGTAGTAAGACATCATGATCTTAAAAGAGTAGGCGTATAAAAAATAATCCCAAGAAATCTCCAAAAATATCTTAGAAGTGATGCGTGATTTCAGTACTGTTGCAGGATATAAAATCCACATAGAAAGACCAGTCGCATTTCTATTTACCAACAATGACTACATGATAACCAAAATTAAAAGTGATGACCATAGGCTACGGCTCTAAAGACAATGAAATGTGTAGGAATAAAGCATGCACAGAATCAAGATGCTGAAAATAATCCCATGCTCATGAAGGAAGTCAAAGGTCCGAGGAAAGGGAGACCACACCGGAGTCGTGGACTGGAAGACTCCTCAGGTAAGACGGTCAAACCGAGTGACAGGCTCAGCGCAGCCTACCCAAACCCTAGCACGGTGGTTGCAGATGCTCACAAACTTACTCTGAAACTTCCACGAGAAAGCATGGACGTGCAACAGCCGAGACAATCCTGAGCTTTAAGTAGAGGACGGGAAGGATCATTCCACCTGAGATCCAGGCTTGTGACTCATCAGCAGTAATGAGCACAGCTGAACACGAACAACTTCTGTTCAACGGGACAGATCAGAGGACCCAGAACAGAACCACGGAGAATGTTCAGCCGAGTGTTCACCAAGGCACAAGGCACACCGCTCTAGGAAGTATTGCCCCGTAAACAGGGCTAAAGGGTACATTCATAAGCAAAACAAAGAAATGAAAAATACATAAAATAAAAAACATCCCAAAAAACACCTTAACAGAAGCAAAAAACCATAAAACCCAAAACAAAGCCTGGTGGTGGGGATTAGGGAGGCACGTACAGCACGGAGCACTGGGTAGGATGCAGAAACAATGAATCTTGGAACACTGGAAAAAATAAAATGAAGTTTAAAATAAAAAGAAAACACACACACCAAGTAAAATGAAATAAATAAAAATACTCCTCAACCCACACCTCACACTTTCTACAAAAAGTAGCTCAAAATGTATCGTGGACTTAAAGTGCAATAATATAACACAGAAGAAAACAATGGAGAAAATCTTCAGGATTTGGGACTAGTTCTTTGATATTGAAATCCTAATTCAGAAAAGGAATGAGGGATAAATCAGACCTCATCAAAATTAAGAATGCTGTTTTCGTAAGCGCTCTGCGAAAGGGCGAGAGGACCAGCAGCAGCCGGCGGAAAGTTCCTTGCGAGTCGCATCTCTGACAGAGAGCTGTTTCCTACAACGCCCTCGCAGAGAAAAAAACAAAAATCCAATTAGAAAATGGGCAGCAGACACAAGAGCCATTTCTCCAAAGGGGAGGCACAGATGTCAATAAGCTCACAGAAAGAGGTTCAACTTCATTATCCATCAGGGAAATGCAGATTAAAACTTACTAGCTATCAGGACACACCTATCAGAATGGCTAAAATTAAAAAAACAAAAAAAAAAAAAAAAAAAAAAGGGAAGGTTGACAACAAGACCCGGCCAGGACACACTGGCGTGGGGCAGAGTTCTGCTCGTCCCCACACGCTGTGGGGAGGACACAGAGGAGCGGCGGCGCGGAAAGGCGCCCCAAGCGCTTTGTCCAGGGCGCAGGCAGCTCCAAGTGCGCCGGTGCCAGGCTCATCCTTCGCCGTCCGTCCTGTGGAAGGGAGGTCCCGGCGAAACGACCTCCGGAGCCCCGAGGAGCCAGAAGGTGCAGACAAAGGCGGCAAGTGCGGCTCGAGAAAGGGTTTGTCCACGGCTCTCGGGGGCACCGGCGCGCGCGGGCCAGCGCGGGACCACGGAGCCGCCTCCCGCAGGACCTGCTTGGACAGTCCGAGAGGCCGTGGTCCCCGCCGGGCCGTCCAGGGGGGGAAAGCTGAGAATCGCGGTCAGGAATCGAGAGGCCAGCAGGGACCTTCGGGCCTGAGGGGGCCGTCGAAGGTGTGGCTGAACAGAGAGAAGAAGGGGCAGGGAGAGCCGAGCCCGGGAAGGCTTCAGGTCAGAGAAGTCCGGACGGATTTGTGCGGGACCGAGTCGGTCTGACCCCCGAGGAAGGAAAACTCGTGTTCGTGCAAAATTCTGAGCAAGAACATTCACAGGAGCTTTCCCTCGTGATAGGCCCAACCAGGGAACCACCCGGACAGCCCTCCCGGACCACAGGATTCAACGGGTCGAGGTGCATCTGTGTCCCCAGCGTCCCTCAGCGCTGCCCGGGTCGGTGGCGGTGAGCGCCTGAGTGAATGGCTGTTCGGGGAAGCGCGCCTGTGGGAAAGCCGAGTCCCAGGCTTGTATGCCTCGTGTCACATTGGGACAGAAGGACGTTCTGACTTAGAGAACAGACCTGTGGTGGCCAGGGCGGCGGGCCCCAGGGCGGGGAGATGCAGGGCAGGAGGCGGATTCCACAAAAGCATGTGGCGGTGCTCCTGGTAACGGGATGTTCCGTGTCTGAAAACACGCACCTACACACGAGATACAGGGAGCAAGACTGTGCACGCGCACATCACACGCACGCCCGTGAACACTCGGCTAAATGCAAACCCGGGCAGATCTGAAAGGAAACTCCAGTGTACCAAGGTCCAGTATTTCCTGGACGTGATACTGTTCTATCCAGCCTCGCCGGACGTTACTCTTCAGGGAAAACGGACAAACAGAGCGTGGGATCTGTGTTACCTGTTATAATTGCATGTAGATCTATAATCATCTCAGCATATGTTTAATTAAGAAACAGAGTGCTGGGTGAGGTGATAGATACATCCTGCTGAACCTAAAAAGAAGGCCCTCCTCTTACCAATCTATTTATATGTAAATTACAGTCATCAGCTTCCCAAATCTAAGTAAAAGCTCAACACATATCCCTGAAAGGTGGATTTAGAGCACTTGCCAGTAAGGACTAGCAGAGCAATCAAATACATTAATGCTTTCATTAGAGTGATGATGAAATAATTAATTTAACATGATGACTTGAGATTCCTGTCATGAGTCTTTGGGTAAAATGTCAGGGAGGCGTCTGAAGAAGCCTCCCCTGCTCCGAGAATGGTCTGTGCATATATCAGAATATCGGTATTAGAGTATAAATATTTTTAAAATATACATTCAACATCCTTTTGTTCTCACATGCCGGCAGTCAACATTCCCAAGAGCATGAAAATCATGTCCATAGCATAATTGATTTCAAATTATTCATTTTTATACTCTGCAAATGTTCTCTGTTGATCAAACCTTATCACGAAAAGAACTTTTCTTCTTTTTATCCAAAAGCAAAGAGGAA
>NC_081564.1:89835799-89850799 GCF_022355385.1 Mustela nigripes | reverse complement strand
ACAGGCCCAAGGCCCGTCGCCAATCACAAGGTCAATAGCAAACACTGGGCGTGGAAAACAGGACGAGGTAGAGAAAGCTACGTGGGCCTCCCCCAGGTCTGGGAGCGGAGACTCCTGCCTCCCGTGAGCCGTGTGGCCTTGAGCAAGTCCCCCGTCTCCCTGAGACTTCAGGCCCTTCTCGACCTGCAACGCACAGGTCACGTCTCCCAGGGTGTTGCCAGCCGGGACCTGGCAGGGCTCCCTCCCAGCAAGTGCACAGCACGTAGTAGCTATCACTCAAATCCAATACTGCCATCAACAAGCTTGTTCTTTGGAAAGTCAAAATGCCTTCAGACCCCATTCATTCAACCTCCATTTGGGGCAAAAGTGTGGAATCAACCAACACAAATAATTCTACAGGCAGAATTCCGATGCTGAGCGGTACATCTGCAGGTCTGAGGTTGGGGCTGACACGGTCCCTTTCTTTGCTAGCAGCCCTGCTCGGTCCCTTTTTGCTTACGTGTTTTTACATTTCTAAGAGGAATAACAGAAAGCAGAGCAAGAACAGGAGCCGACAGGTGCGCAGCAGTTGGGGTCTCATGGAAGTATTCGTAATTACCTCTATGAAATCAAGCTGTGTAAGAAGAGGACCCGAGTGGGAGGCAGGGGGCTGAGTGGTCCAGCGCATTACCAGCCGCTCACCTAACGGGCACCGTGGCTCCGGGATAAATGGGGCCGAGCCGCGAAGCCGTTGGCATTAGCATAGCTAACGTCAGAAAACAAAGAAAACCGTCTCGGGCGATGCTGCTCCCTCTTGAAAACTTGGTATAACTTCGTGTAACCCTGGCCCGAGCCACTCGAGTTTTCTCTCATTAGTTCATGAAAGTAGAGTTTTGATGGATGGCAGCCAGCAGAATCCATCCGTAATGAGCAGTGGTTCAGGAGATCACTCAAATCCTGGCACCTTTCTTGTGGAAAGCTCCTTTCTAGAGTACTTAATTGTAACATATTGCTGCTATTATTTTAAAGTAATAACTCATTATAGAATGGGATTTCTATACAAGCCCTAATAATTCTGTTATGTCTACCACGATTTTTCAGCATTAGCTAATGAAGTGCCCCATCATTTATCAGTAAATAACATCTAATGTTGCACAGTAAATCTTTTGTCAGAATTACTCGTGCCAGCGTCCCAGATCAGGGACAATTAATATCGTCAGAATTGGTGATTTGGGAACCTACTCCCTTGTCATCCATCCTACTCTTCCCGGGCAATGAAATCATTTGACAAGTGGATCCAATAGTCCCATTTTTCATTCACGTTATCAGCTTCAGGCTTCCCATGACATCCTCTATCTGTACGGGGCACAGAACTTCACCAGAGAGCCACGATGCACTTCGGGCCAAGCCTACCAGCGCAGGTGTCCCTGGCTGCCTTGTTCAACGCCCCCCCACCCAAGCTTTCATTCTGGGTGACTACCAGTGACCTGATCAAAAATGAGCTATGCTGGGGTTCTGGTTAGGTCTGTTTGTTTGTTTTATCCACAAATAGCATGTCACTGTGCTGTGTGACAGGGAAGTAGAGAATTGTTTCAGAACTGTTCTCTGGGTCAGAGAGAGGCAATATCTATAATTTGTGTGATCGCTCTTTGCAAAGATACTGAGTTCAGGCCTCCTCTGTGTGTGTTTCTGTGGGTGCCTGCGTACACACCCATCGCACTCTGGTTTTTATATGCCAGATACACATTGCTTTCAACATTTCATTTTGAAATCTTTTTTTTTTTTTTTTTTTCAGTTTTAAGAGCCACGTTATTAAAACCGACACAAAAAGAATGAAACTGGTCTGAACCGACAGCCCAGGCCCTCCCCAGAGCGACGCAGTCAGGGTCTCTGCGTGCGTGGCCAGAGAACCAGGGTTTCCAGACTCTTCCCAGCGACCGGCAGGTGCAGGCAGGGGTGAGGACCCAGGCCCGGGGGGGCCTCACTCATGGACCAAATCACGGGCGTCGCGCCCCTTGCAGCTAGGGCGGCTCACCCTCTGGCTTTCAGGCCCAAACTAGGAGGTCTTGTGCAGACCGGGACAGCTGGCCACCCGTTTACAGCACGGCGGACAGACTCGGGGCACGAGCTCAGCAGGGCCCTGGGGGCCTGGCTCATGCCTACAAGCCTAGAACTTTCCTGACTTGAGTAGGGAGAGTCCAGTCCTAGGCAGCCTGGGTGATGGGCGTCCCAGCTGGCGCCCGAGCTGTGGGAGCAGAGAGGACAAACAGAACCGCAAACAGGACAAGGAGGAGAAGGAAGGAGGGTCCTAAGATGGCGCTTTCCTCTCTCCACGGACGTCCTGGCTTCTCCTCCAGGCAGCGCGTCCCAGCCCTGGCCTGGTGTTGGAACCACGAAAAGGAGAAGGAAGGGCTTTAACACCCCCGTAGGCAGGATCTGCCCTGGGGCCCCCCAAGCCCAGCGTCCAGAGGTGTCTGGGGTTCCCTGGCAATCCTTGGTTCGCAGCCGCCCACCCGGGCTCTGCGGCCAGGTGGCCTCCTCGCCGTGCGCCTGTGTCTTCCTCCTCTTCTCGGGACAGCCGTCCTCCACAGCCACCATCTATGGTGAAATCATTAAATCTTAGGAATTAAATTCAAAATTGTCATCTCCGGCATTTCTCTCCCGAATTTCTTAGAAGTGTCGTACTGCTGTCTGTGGGGACCTTTCTTGTGCTGTTTAACCACGCTGCTGAATGAGCTCTGTTTTCCTACAAAGACATGAAAAACACATTTCACAGGGACTCTGACGAGGGCACCCAGGAGCCTCCTTAAGCCTCCAGGGTGCAGAGTGGCCTTTGACGGCTCAGGGCCGCTCCGTCTCCTCTGCTACGTGAATCGGAGGCCATCCCCGGAGACCCAGGCTGGGCCCCCTAGAGCAGCCCGTGCCCACAGCAGCCCGGCCGCTGGGCCGGTGCCGTTGCTACGGAGCGGCAGGAACATACGGGAACGCAGGCTCGGGATGAATAAAGGCTCGAGGAGGAATCCGGATGTTCCTTTCTCTCGGCAGCAGCAAGACCATTTGAACACGTGCGTCCTCTCAGGGCCCCGCACGCATGCTAATCCTATCCTCCTAGGTCAATTGCTACTTCCAGAAGCAGCACCCCCGTCAGTCATTCTGAGAAATTGGTACCTTGGGAATCAATGGAGTCCAACCCGGTAATTGGTGGGAGAATCAAATAAAGTACTAAGTGGGAAAGGTGGCTTGCACGTCGCGTCCCCCACACCGCACAGATAATTAGCCAATATTCCGAAGATTCATTTTCATCCAGTCTAGGTTTCTGAATGGTAATGTGACGAGGCACCAGGAGTAGGGGCGCGCTCGGGTCCAGAAGGTCGGGTCAGCATTGTGCCCTCCTCCGGCAGCCGTCACGGAAAAGGTAAAGATCCGGAAGAGTCGGCCTGCGTCTTCACTGCAGGAGGGAAGGACTCTTTCAACCACAAGGAAGAGGGTGTGGGAACTGCCAGGAAAACATTGTTCCGGTACTGGGAAGCAGAGGCGCGCCACGTGGGGAACCTGGGGCGCCCTCGTCATCCAGGACCTTTCAGGCTGCTCAGGGCAGGTGCGTGCTGGGGGAGCCCTTGGGAAACACTCTGAAATGGAACGGCTCTGAAGCAGATCTACATCTAAATGAGGTTCCTCTGGTCGCTGATATTGGAACACGGTGGAGACACATGCAGCGCCTGGGTGTTTCCTTGGCTGGAGCGTATACGGTGGCACAGCGGACACCCAGCAGCGCTGTGACCTGAGGCGTGGCCCCCAGGAGGCTGGCCAGAAGTATGGAGAAGCCCACGCCCTTGGGGGCTCGGCGGCCCGGCCTGTCCCAGCACCCCCGGATTCCAGCATCTCTCCAATAGTGCAAACAGGCCTTCCCTGGACTTCCTTCTTGGCACCTACTTTTAACCTCCACAGATGCTGCGCCATCTGCGGGTGGAAGACTAGCCCGTGTCTAAGACGCGCGTAGAGATGAGAAATGGATGGTAAAGACACCATTCCCGCCTCGCTTGCAATTTGCGCATTCCCTTCTAAAGCTCAGTGCGTTTATCAATCGTTTCAAATCCTTTCGTGCAAAAAAAGGCAGAATAGAAAGAGCTTTACCCGCTTTGATCACACTCTACCCTCCAAAATGGGTCTAATAGATAAACCTTGATTTCCTAATAGGGCCAAAAACCAACAGCTTCCATCTTTAGTGTTATATCATAAATAGAGAAGGCGGGAGCTCGTGCACATCCGTGTTAGGGCAGGTCACGGCGATGTGGTGCTAAGTGTCTGGTATACTCCGCCTCCTGGCATCAGCAGAGAGCCATTGCTACAGAAAAGACAGTATTGATCCATCCCCATCATAAGACCTCGACCCCGCTAGCGTGCTTCCTGTAAATCCAGTTTCGATGAATGGAGACGAACTTTGGAGGGGAGAGAAGGAAAGGCACCCAGGTTGTGTGCCCGGAGGGAAGTGTTTCCACGGCCACGTGTTCTGAAGCAGAGTTAGATGGCAACCTGAGAGACCCAGCTGCTTCCCACATGGAGTGTTTTTAAGCAAAGCAACAACAAGAATTTGTTTCCTCGAACTGCTCTCAAAGCTGGCCCTCCCGTCCGCCGGGCTCCAGCCCAGGCTCGGCCGTGCTCAAGATTAGTATTTCAGGACTTGTCCCGGCCGGCTCAGACCCCAGCCCCGCTTGCGTCTGACAAGCTATTTCTCCTGTCGCTAAGTGCCAGCATTAAATCATCCCTGCTGTTATGACAGCAACGTTATTCACCAGGGCTCCTGCCTCCGTACAAGGCCGCGCGCAGCTGCCCGGTCCTCTGCTCCGGCTTTCCGGGGTGCGCTGGTCTCTGCACTTGGAAGAACGGGCGGAGGTGGGACGGTGCCCGCCACGCGGTGCTGCCCTCCCGTCGAACGCCGTTGCCTGTGGGGTCGCCGTTCCTCCCACCTTGGAAACTGGTTTTTTTCCCACAGAATATGCGCTCCTGGTTCAGTTGTCCTTCTTCATGGGCACCCCGTGACGGATGAGCACGTAGATGCACTCCATGGGTTTGGGGCTGAGCTCTCACAGCAGGATCGCTGCCGGCATCCATTACCACGCCCCGTCCCAACCCTGACAGTCGAGGGTCGCCTGGAGAACCATTTGCTCGCCGTGTCTATGTGACTAGAGAGTCAGGAACATTGATTTTACTCCATAGAATTTTATTCAATTTTGTGAGGCTCCGGAGCCATTCAAATTTCAGGGTGAATATGTTTCCCTAGAAACAGCGTGAGTTGCAGATGCTGGGGGAGAGTGAAGTCGCCGCGTCCGCGGCCGTGTTTCGGGAGCCATCCTTCAGAGCCGCGCTGCAGGTGACTGCGACTGCCGCCTCCTCGCCGTGGGCTAGTTCGCAGTCACGGCAGTGAGGTCACACCCAGGAAACCAGACCCCACGGCCAGCCTGGTGGCAGAGGGTTGGGTAAGGGAGGGTTGGGGCAAGAGGTCTCCAGTTCATCCACCAGTGGCGGGACCCACCTCCCCCCACCAGTGAGGAAGGGTCTCAGCTCAGCGGGACGAGCCAGGGGAAGCTCAGCGAGGGTCCTGACTCGACCGACAGGCACGTAACTAACGGAATCGTAATGCCCCTTCCTCTGGCCTTAAGAAGAACAGAAGCGCCTAAGGGACCTCTTCATCATGACTCGGTATTTCGCTCAGACTCAAGCCGAGGAGACAAAGATGCAAAGTGACTTCCTTCCTTCTCCGCTAGTGGGGATTCAGTTAGCGGAACGATTCATTCCGCAGGGAAGGACATGGGGGAGGGGAGGAATCTGCGCAGGGACGTGTGTCGCCAGACTCCGGAGTGCGTGGCTGCGCCATCGCACTGATTTGGGGGAAAGGAGGAAACGGGAATCTTTTCTTTGATGCAAACACGTCCGTTCGTTTCA
The DNA here is from genome assembly GCF_022355385.1 of Mustela nigripes. Taxonomy (NCBI): domain Eukaryota; kingdom Metazoa; phylum Chordata; class Mammalia; order Carnivora; family Mustelidae; genus Mustela; species Mustela nigripes. Next base: position 89,844,877 of record NC_081564.1, on the reverse strand, counting down.
ACATGCACACACGCATCCGCACACACGTACGGGGACGGGCACCGGCCTCCGCTCTGCCCTGGTGCTTGCCCTGGGTCGCCGCTCGAAGACCAACCTGCCTGCGTCCCGGCTCCCGCCAACGCCGGCCTCAGGCACAGTGTCCCCGCCGGCTGGGGCGACGGGCCGGTACCGCTATTTCAGATGACCCGAAGCAGGTCCGCACACCGTGACGCTCCTTGTTTCCGGAGCCGCCTGAAACCTGTACAGGACCCCTCATGGACACAGGGCCCACGTCACCCCCGCCCTGTGAGGCTTTGGGTCTCGCGTCCCTGTCCAGCTGAGGGGAAGGAAAACATCGGAGACTCCCCCGGGAGCTTCCTCATCACAAATAGCCTAGAAAACCAGACGGACACAGAGTTCGGCACCGGACACCGGACACCGGACACAGAGTTCGGCAAAGGAACATCTAATTTTGACGTAGGCTCTAAAGTTCCTTGAGAGCTGGCCAGTCCACGGCGACTGAGGGCACACCGCCTGCTCGTGCTCTCTTTCCGCTCTCCGAGAGCTCTCGTTCAGGTTGGAGGCACCCAAAGCTCTGGCCCGCACCACGCACTGGGGCCAGAAAGAGGAACTGCGGTCCAGCGAGCAGAGTCCCGTCCCGGCTCTAAGGTCCTTCATGTGTGCGCGGTGTCTGTGCATTCAAGAAGATTTTGTTGGGAAGAACTGAATAGTTTATGTGTTTTCCTTTCAAGTGTCTGCAAATTACACGGCGCTCCTTCCTCCTTTGTGTCCTGGCGAGTCAAAACAATCTATAAATTAGTCAAAGGATCAGAATAATTCACTTGTTGAGAGATCGCAGTGGTTTTGTTTATGTGTTTTAAATACAAGGGAGTCATCTGTGGACCTGTCTCCTGGGCTAGAGGCAATTTTTCATAGCTTTATTATTTTTATTCAGACATTTTCTAATGAAAAATCTCAAAAATACCCATAAAGTGAAGAACGTAGCAGTAGCCCACGTGCGCGGCACGTCACTCACCCCGTTAGCACTGGAGCCTGCGGGGTCGCGCCTCGGCCCACACGCCCATGTCCTCTCGGAACCACCCAGGGCCGGTCTGGGGCGGGCGCGGCGTGACTCCGCCGGCACGTGTGTCAGTCATGACTCGTCTTGTACACGCACGATCAGAATTCCCTTGGAGGGAACCTTCATTGACAGCACACGTGCCACTCTTTAAGGGCACATGCACGGGATTCGGCAAACGCTAGCCCCTGTTCAACTCAAACCCTCAGATCACATGACCGTACTGCCCTCTTCCCCCAAACTCTCTCTCCTTCTCTGGTGGTTGACGCCTGCTCTCTGTCCCCCTGTGGGACAACCACCGCCCTGATTGCTTTGTTTGAAATCATGGGTTACCCTTGCCCATTTTAAGATTTTGAATAAATGAAATCTAATGTGGATATTTTCTCCTAATTCAGAGTTTCCACCCCAACGAGCATTTCCGAGATCCGTTTCCTGTGGCATGACCCCGGCGGCCGCGGCTTCTCGATTCTGAGCGGCCGTCCCCGTGTGGACGCGTGTCTCCAGTTCTCCTGGCTAAGCGCACCAAGGCGGGCTGGCCGCGTCTGTTTCCGTTTTCTGATCACGTTGGGTGAGTATTCGGACGTTTTCTGGAAGGTCGTTGATGAACTGATTGCCTGTTCAAAAAGAATCCGGGTCTGTGAACAGACGTTTATAGACATGGAAGATGACGTTTCGTAACTGGAACAGTCACCTTGCCCGGAGCGCTGTGGTCCTGTCTGACATGACACCAAAGCAGTAAAACGCAGGCCTCAAACCCAGGCAATGTCGGACCTGATACTGGTACAGAGTCATACACTTCTTTACTCCTCTTTTATTTAAATATCGTTTAGGGAAAACTTCTAAAAAGTTGAACGAGATGTTTGCAGTAATTAGTACCTCACCACAGAGTTCCAGAGTCAATACGGCATGTTTCCAAGCCTGAGCACGTCACACACACACACGTTACATATGTGGATATTTTGAGAATATAGTTTACTATATGCGTGACAAAACCATTATTAACTCAGATAATTTGTGGATGATTTATTGACATTGTAAACAACGGCTTTCCAAACGTATAATAAAGCTTTTCTAAATATCAGAAAGAGTAACGTTGTTTTTTAGTTTCCAGGTTTAAAACTTGCACATATAATTTAACATTGGCATGGAGCACTGGGTGTGCTGCAAAAATAATGAATACTGTTGTGCTGAAAATAAATAAAAAATTTTTTAAAAAATTGTGAATTTAACTTTGAAATAGCCCTTCCTTCAGACCCAGTGAAACCCCCATTACCCGTACCCGTTAGTGTTTGGAAAGCCCGTGACTGACCCATTTGGGCCAATGTGATACTGAACGAGAATGTGGTCCTCCGAGCTCCTCCGCCAAGCTGAGTGCCAAGCTGCACCCGATGGAGAGGGTACTTGAACCCAGCAGCACCGGCCCGTGACTTCGTCTGGTGTCACGGGGTGTGTTCCAGAAAGTAAGCCAGCCTCGAGCACGTGGCAACACTAGGTCGAACTACGGGGTCTGTGGGTGATGTCAGAGGCAGAACGTGTTGAGAACGCAGAGAATCTGCCTAGGAAAAATACTGTGTGCAAGAAGAAGAGAACGACACCAAAGTGACCGCGGTGAGATTCAAAACATCACCCCAAAGAGGAGGAGATTTGTTTACAATCTGTTCAAAGTTTTGTACGACACAAATTAAATATCATACAAGCTACTTTTCAATTACTGAGATGAACTTTCCCCCATAGATTCACACTGTTAATAAAAAGCGAGAAGATAATCGCCCGCCCACTTAACGGCCCAGTATCTGTCCCTCGGAATGGGGCTGCTTTCTTGAGATTCTCTTGTGATTACTTTCAGAGCTATTGTGAGTTTATGAGTGCTTTTAGCTTCTAATGCAGCTTCAAACGTCAATCTTTATATCACCGAAGGACAATTAGGCAAACCATGTAATTGTGTTGTCACTTATTAATTTCAAGCTCCAATGTCATAAATTATATGCTTTAATTAATACCATGTCAATGGCAATCTGTAACTTTGAATGCATACAGAGGTTAACAAGAATACATAATTAAAAGAAAACAGTGAATAAGGGCACGGCTGAACAGTTTATAAAATTAGGCAAGAAAGTGAATGCTTTGTCAGCATGCAAGCACCATGATTAAAGGGGGTGTGTGGACGGATTAATAAGCTAGAGCAGAGAAATGGAAGCCATAGAATAAGACAATAAAAAATGTATTCAATAAAGACAAACGAACGAATACACAGACACAATGAAGCATTCTAAACTAAACGCTCAAGACACTGGGGACAATTGTTGCTGTGATCTGAATGTGTGTGTCTCCCCCCAAAATCTGTAGATTGAAACTTAACCCTCCAAGTGATGGTATTAGGAATGGATCGGGTCACGGGGGTGGAGCCAGAGGAACGGGGTCCGTGTTATTACATTCAAGACCCCAGCGAGGACCAGCCCCTTCCTCCCTGGGAGGACAAGGTGACAGGAGCTGGTGGTGTCCCAGGAAGTGGGCCGGCCCCAGAACTCCCCACGTGGGAGCTTTGATCTCTGCCTTCCAGCCTCCATTACTGAGCAATAAATATTGTTTATAAGTCACCTGGTCTGAGGTACTTTGTTGGAGGCTAAGCATTTATCAGCAGATGTTTCCAGTTAATTGAGTTGGTAAAATCCTCCTTCGGTTCAATTCTCAATGTTGGAAACCTTTCTAAAATGCATGACCTCCCTTGCCTGATTTAGAAAATACGGTACTGTGAGAGCCGCGTAGTCACGTTGCAGAGATTGGGAGTGCTATGCTGTTTGGGGGTCTTCCCTCTAAATAAGATTTCTCATCACTGTGCCGATGATAAAGGGAGACAGAGACCCTGCAGGTGTGCTACTCTGTTCAATGATATTTATGTAAAGACCTCACAGACCAGATGTTTTAGAAATACATACCTAGTATTGTTCTTAGGATTTGATACTTTTTTTTTTTTTTTTTTTGTCATAAAATTAGATTGTGGACCTGCTTTATGGGTTATTCTGTTTAGGATTGAACCCAGGATTCACAGAAACTTGAAGGCAAGAAGAACATCTCACAAGTTGCTTGATACAATCCATCCACTTTACAGATATGGTGACGAGCCTTTCAGGATGGAAAGAAACGCAAGAGCAGAGTCAAACATGGGGGCCAAGGGGTTGCTCCGATTCCAGGTTGAAATAACCTTTACGTTCCTAAGGTGGCACATTACATGAACTCGAAATGGAGTCAGAATTAACTTCTCTCGGAGGGAAGGTCTACAGTGTAGACAAGGGTTGATGACATCGGAGAGAAAGTGAGCTGCTTGGACCAGGCAGACTCCAAGAACCAAGCGCTCAGCCAGCTTGTTGTGGCCATAACCCCTGTGCCCTCTGTGATCACGATTGTCGAAAGGATCCGAGGGGTCGTGGGTGCACAGTGCGCTCCACGAAAGCACCGTGAAGGGGACGACGCGGATGGGTCACCACTCGTGTTGGACGTGACCTTCCGATCGCTGAAGCAACTGGCTTAGGACATTTCCATTGATTATGGTGGAAATGATTTCCACCAGAACCAGTGATTTTCCAGTTTTCTCCCCAAGATAATGAGTCTGTTACCATCAAGCACTGGGTTGCCAGGGAATATTAAATAACGCTGTGCCTGTGTAACATTTTCTTCACGTCAATCCGATACGTCAGAGTTCCATGATGCTAGCGCATCAGAACTGGTACAGTCTGTTTTTCCGCTCCGGCCCTGGGATGAGGGCCCGCGCCGTGTTATAACTCAGGGCCTGCGCGACGTTGCTTTCTCTTCCGGGCTTCACTGTTCTCTCCTGCCACGGGGGACTCTGCCACACAACTCACGGGACGGCAGAGGGGGTTCAGTGAGCTACAAAAATGAAAGAGTATGCTAGGAATTGTCAGTGCCACATGTGAGATTTTTGTTATGAGTGTTGTACTGGTTTTCTGGTGTGTGCTGTTAAATGTAGTTTTGAAAACATAATAAAAAATTCAGTAGGTTATTGGAGATGCCTGGTTGAGGCAGCGAAGTCTTATCAAAACCTACTTTCAACATGGCCGAGTGAGCCCGGTCCGGGGCATACAAGTGAAGGAACCTGTGTGTCTGTGAGAGACGTCTGCGTCCCCATGTCCATGGCAGCACTGGTCACAGGAGCCAACACATGGAGACAACTGAGGGGTCCGTGATGGAGCAAATGGAGCACAGACACACACACGAGCACTAGTCAGCCATAAAAAGGAAACCCTGACCTTTTTGACAGCATGAATGGAACCTGAGTGTGTTAAGTGAGATAAGTCAGGAAGACGAAGGCGGATGTTCTACGATCGCACTTATATGTGGAATGTGAATGAAGCTGAACTCATAGGAGAGAGTAGATTCGCAGTCGCCAGAAACTGGGGCCGGGGGGAGACATTGGTCACAGAGACTTCCAGCTCTAAGACGAGACAGTTCCAGGACCTGGTGTACAGCCCGGGACAACAGCTAGCAAGAACCCTATTGTACACTTGCACGCTGTCAAGAGAACGGATCTCAAACGTCCTCACCGCACACACAGAATCACGACAATGACGTGAAGTGGCGCAGGTGTTGACTGCCACCGTTGTGGTCATCAGTTCACACTCTGTGTCAAACCGTCGCGTCGTCTGTCATAAACTCACCTAGCGTCCTATGTCACCCATATCACCGTAAACCCAGAAGAACAAGAAACAAAAATGCGTCAAGGTGCCCGCAGAGCCTTCGTCCTCCACCGAGGGATCTCGTCCTGTTCTCCACAGAGGAGCGACTGCAAGAAATGCTTTCCACAAACAAGTAAAAAGTAAACAAAAAAGGAAAGGATTTTCGGGCATTTTGTGAAAAACATACATTCCCCAAAGCACTTGACATGTTCTGATTCATGATACGAATGAAGCAATTCTTTGGTCCAATCCAGGTGGGGCCACCAATCCACAATCACCAGGAATAACAGCCTGAAGCCAGGTCCTCCCACATGGGCACATTCTAGCCCGTCACCCTGACAAGGGTTACCAGCAAAGCCTTGCACGTCTTTGCTGGTAACAAAGTCCTTAGTCCTTCCACAAAGTCCTTTCTCAGAAAAAGCTGTCATTTTCTGAATAATTTCTGCGCAGAAGGACTGTGTGACCAGCTGCTTGCAGCATCTCATTGAATTTTTGCAAGCCTAAGGCGTTAGCTCTAACAGTATCCTGCTTCCGTGGGCGAGGAGATGGGGGTCTCGATGGGCTAGGTATCTGATTCAGAATCGCGCAGTGAGTAAATGGAGACCCTAGGTCCGTCTACATCCAAAGCCCACCTTCTTAATCACCGCTGAGTAAAACCACTAGCACCTTTACAGAAATACTCTACCTGGTGGGAATTCAATAAAATGAAAAGTTCTAAGTGGAAGCAATCTCGTTGGCTTTCTGAAATCATCTGACATTCCAAGGTTGGGAGACGGTTACATAAATTCTGCTCCGTCGAATAATACGCAGGGACGATAGGTAATCAGACGACTCAGCCACTGCTAACAGAAACACAGTTGGGCAGAGTGTCATTGGATTCTGCTATTTTTGTGAATATGGAGTAAGTACATGTTGGCAAAAACTGGAAAAAAAAGCTGAGACTATGAAATTTTCATTTTTCTAAGGCCCAGCTATGTCCAAACCCTGGCACCTCCTCCTGGGGCTCACAGACCGGTGACAGACCAGTGTGGGTGGGCAGCAGCCAGAAGGCAGAACGCACTGCAGTAGGCACCCCAAGGCCCCGGGGATCACAGGACTCAGAGCACCTGCCCGTGTCCCAAGAGCCGGAGTCCCTGAGGTCTTCCTGGAGGAGGTGACAGGCTAATAGCTGAGTTCACTGTAGGAACGGGTAGAGAAGCAGCTGCAAAAGAATATTTGGGACATAAAATGGAATGGAAGGATGAAGGAATGCCCTGTTTGTGGAAGACTTAGTGCTTGAGTTCGTCCAGAGTAAGAACCGTCTGTCTGTCTGTCTGTCTTTCACCTGTCTGTCTACCCATCATTCTTTTGCTCTTCATCCCCCCAACACACATCTACACACACTTCCCATGTCTGCCATTAGTTACTTAGAATTCATTTTATTTGGCAAGGAGTTTGCTAATATGCCAACTTATTTTTATTTATGTAGAAAACAAAGTCTTTTGTGCATAACCTACAGCAGAGATACACATAATTTTGGAATTGGAAGGATTCACAAATCCGTGATTTGGGACTCTGTGGAGTTATGTATGTATATGACTATACTTGTACCTACGTCTGTATCGTCTGTCGACAGATCAGCTATCAATCATCTACAGGTCGACAGATGATCAACCTCTCTATCCATCTGTGTTTCCATCACCTAGCTACTCACCTATCACCCACCTGCCATCCATCTGTCCTTCTATCTGTTTATCTATGGATCATCTGTCCATTTGTCCGTCTGTCTGTCTGGAGAGAGACAGACGGGGCTGGATGGCACACACATGTACTCTATGCACGTGTCCTATCAAACAAGGTCTCAAGGTCTGTCGAAGTTGGGGACTCAACAAAAGATGACGAAACCCCCTCAAACTGTACTGGAACCCGGGGCAGAGCCACGGAATGGGAACTTGGCTAGTTTGAACGGTACCAAATTTCAGCATCTTTTTTTTTTTTTTTTTAAAGATTTATTTATTTATTTGACAGAAATCACAAGTAGACAGAGAGACAGGCAGAGAGAGAGGGGGGGAAGCAGGCTCCCTGCGGGGCTCGATCCCAGGACCCTGAGATCATGACCTGAGCCGAAGGCAGCGGCTTAACCCACTGAGCCACCCAGGCGCCCCCCAAATTTCAGCATCTTTAAACGCTTAATTTCTGAAAGAATCTGGCAATTATTTACACGACTTTATCCATAATCTCTGAGCTCCGGTTTCCTGAAAATCAATCTCACAGTGAGAAACAATGAGATAATGTTAAAGACAAAGACAAAACTGAAAAAGCAACCTGGTTCCCAACACCTGGCTGTTCAATGTCATATTTATTTCTGACTTTGCTGCATTCGGGGCCTCACGTCACCGAGCAACCTGGTTCAGACATTGTGCTCCTTATGAGGATTTCTCCAGTCTGGGGGAAGTCGGGTCTCTGGGAACAGGCTGAGCCTCTCAGATTCTGCACTTGGCCCATCAGACTCAGAAGCACCACCTTCAGGCCTCCTTTCAACAGGGAAGAGTCCTCAGAGCTTCTGTCACCTGAGCTCTCAGCGTATAGATCGGGCTGTGCCTCTACCTTCACCGTCACTCCATCGTAGGGGTGGAAGGGTTGAGTACTTCTGTGCACACATGTGTATGCATATATGCGTACAGACGGATGATAGGCAGACAGACAGATACAGACGTGTGTACCTACCTCTGTGCAATGTCTGTTGATGATGCAACTGATGTTGTGAGACTCCGAGTCTTTCCATCTCCAGTCATCTTGTTTCTTGTTTCTACTTCTCTCGTCCTTGGGTCATAGTGTGTCTGGGATAGCTTGTCAAGGGATCAGGATCCACATTCACCACCTGACTCATGAGCTACATCAGAATGATTTGAAAACCATTAGTAAAAAAAAAAAAAAATACTTTGATCAAATTAAAATTTAAGAAATGTGTGTCTTATACATTGATGTAATGTCACGTTTTGCTGCTATATGTTTTCCCCACAGGAAAAACAAAAACAAAAACATTCAAACACTAAATTCGGAAACTCCTATGTAAGTGAAACTGTCACCGTGTGGTGCACCCTCAATGCCATTTTTACCCACTGGTACAACTTTAGATTTGATGCGGAATTTTGAAACACAATAACTGCGAAAGCCGTGGGGCTCGTCCATGTCATCACTGGCATCTTCCGTGCCTCGGATATGCCAAGATGGTCAGGTAAAATCGCGAACGGTGTGAAGTGCAGTCCTAGAGGAGAGATAAATCGGACGTCAGCTCACGAACAAAGCGGTGCCTGCGCGATGCGAGCGCCTGTGCCCTCGTCTCCACCC
>NC_081564.1:89803299-89833299 GCF_022355385.1 Mustela nigripes | reverse complement strand
TGATGAATGTAGCTGCAGTGGCTTAGGTATGAAGAAAATATCATTTTCTGTTTACTCAATAAGTGATATGACACGAATTATAAATGTATTTTCTGTAACTCTCAGTTAACGAATGAGATATCATCCTTGGCAACATTTACAAGAAAAATAATCGTTGTAAAATGTGTCTGTTACATTTCCCCTTCAGTCAGACATAACAGCGTTAACAATTGTTCCCAGTATATGGATAAAGCTTATATTAAACGTCATGAAAACATTAGAGCATAGATTTAAATATACTTTGCCTTTTCATAGCTGTGTTTTATGGTCATTACTGGTTGGACCATGCCTCCAGTCAAACCAACACCCACCATAAGACACTAAGCAAACCAGCATATTTCATGTTCCAAATGGTGTTCAAGCTTTTGAGATTGAAGTGTGTGTGCAGCCCTTGCAATATTCTGTCTCCTGAAGTGTCGCATATCACGCCTTTAAAAATATATACTTTAAAATGTCGATTCCCTGACTGCAGGGGAAATGAGCTGCTTTTTTTTTTTTTATTTTTTCCACCAAGAGAAGCATGTTGTCCTAAAACATTCTACTTATCTATATGTGTCTGCTGAGAAAAGAGAGTGAAATTCAGCCAGTCTGAAAATTGAAATCCATTTGGTTTCTGCGATCTTCCTAACTTCTTCTCCTGGCAGGTTACATTTCTAATTGAAGCCTACTGTGGAGAAGCATGTGTCTGATTTATGGACCAGGGCTTATCCTTCACTAAACCTATCCATTCCTATCAGTTGTTAAAAATTGCTTAGAAATAATCACAGCTCCTTCTGGCTCAGACATCTAATTTAATTAAAATTTAACCACTAATTTTTACTCCTTTTTATATTCACAAATGAAAACAAAAGCAGCCCCCCATCTCTCTTCTCCTCTCTCTCTTCTCTCTCTCTCTCTCTCTCCTTCTTCCTCTTCCTTCCTCCCTTTCCGTCTCTCTCACTCATTTGGTGTCGGGCCAGTGAATCTGAATCTTGCCCAAGCTTTTAAGAGGATAAGGTCATCAGTTGTCTTGAGTAAAACGTGGGTAGAGAAATGACAGTATATCTTTGGCAATGCATTGTTGAAATGTCACTCAGCACATAATCTTTCTTCAAAATAGTCCTGGATAATGCATCGTGGCTGGGACCACTTTAAGTGGTATTAAATAATGTCATGGGCTGAAAAGGTAGATTAATGAGTCGGGCAGGTTCAAGCAGCCCAGGAAGGACCGGCACTGCCCTGACCCCATGCTGTGAGCCCCCCACTCCCGCAACCCATCCTCAACCCGGAAATCATAGGTGTTTTTGGTCACAGCAGCCCCTACTCCAATGGAGTAAGTTTCAAAGAGAACTTCCGTCTAAAAAACCCATGAAGTCCTTGCAGAGAATGAAACAACGTTTTATCTAAATACAAGTGTTCCTTAAGATTAAAAAAGTGTTCCATGCCACGGCAAACTTTTTTTTGAATTTCATGTACTTATAATATTTTCAAATACTTGCTTAAACAAGGTACATATACTGGAAAGAAAAGTCAAGAATGATACCGTGTTTAAATAATTTAATTCATAGATGATAGAAATTTATAAGCCACCTTGAAAAAAAATGATGTGGACTCTTAGGTAAATTGAAAAAATAATGGTATTTCCGAATATTTACCAGTGTTGTGCAGTGTTTAATTACTAGCTCAATTAAAATACAAAAATAAACAATCATTTCTATATTCATAAATACATGACCCATATTTGCAAGAATGACTTTAATATAGCTCAACTATTATCCCAACAAAGCTCTCTCACGTGAATGGGCAGATCAAGAATATCAAAGCCACGCGGCAGAAGAACAACCCAAACCTCCAGCCACACCACCAAAGACGACTTTTGTTAAACCTACCACCCTCCTACATGAGGAAATTGAAGGAACGGCAAAGACAAAAGGCAAAAGATCTGTTAATCAGAAGGAAAATGGTGAAGAGATTGACTCAGAACGGGGCATAGCGTCCTTCTGCAGCCGAGGCCGTCTCCGTGCTAACTCGCCTGCGCATTAACCCCCGGAACTCAGCTCCAGGGCAGCAGGGATCTTGGCATCTTACCCATACTGATCCCCTTAACGTTTAGACACAGGCTTGAGGACAGTAGTGCTTGGTACATATTTATTGATCAAACCGATGCATGAATAAATTTTAGAACGCTACACATAGAGTGTTGCTTTTCTTTAACACCATGTCAATCATGGATCTACAGAGTATCTGGCTGGCTTTATAAGTGGCACACCCCATGTCAGTTAAAAAGCATGTGACATTTTGAAATGGTCCTGGGCAGCCGGCACCAGGACTTTCGAGCTGCCCTGTCTACTCTCTTCCCAGCTGGCTGTTTGGGGCAGCATGGCCCAGCAGGGGTGGGGTGTGCCTTGGGTGGCTCCGTGGGTGAAGCCTCTGTCTTCTGATCAGGTCATGATCCCAGGGTCCTGGGACTGAGCCCCACATCAGGCTCACTGCTCAGCAGGGAGCCTGTTTCCCACCACCCCCCTCCCCACGCTTATCTCTCTGCTTACTTGTGATCTCTGTCCACCAAATAAATAAATAAAATCTTAAAAAAATAAACAAATAAATAAAAGCAGGAGAGGGGCACCTGTGTGGCTCAGGGGGTTAAGCCTCTCTGCCTTCGGCTCAGGGTCGTGGGATTAAGTCCCATGTTGGGTTCTCTGCTCAATCTCTCTCTCTCTCTCTCTCTCTCTATCTCTGCCTACTTGTGATCTCTCTGTCAAATAAATAAAATCTATAAAAATAAATAAATAAACGCAGGAGAAAACAGTCACATTTTAAGAACTATCGTTTTCAGTAAAAGCAAAGGATAGGGAATGTCTTCCACTTTTGACAGGAAACTCCTGGGATTATGATCACAGGAAGACCAGGTCTGCAGGAGACAGTACGGGTTCAGCTGTGGCAGGACAAGATGTTCTCATGAGAAGGAAAACCTCTTCTACAGGGTTTATAAATCAAAGAAGCTGTTTTAAGACAGAGACCACAAAAATACGGAATTTGACTGCATTGCTCAAAATAGCTGGTTGTGTCACATATCACCAAATTCTTCACTGGCTTAGGCTGAAAGTGTCCTATCATTCCTGACTAGAATTAAATTACTTACCGTTGAAGGATGAATTTAGGGATCACAATACACAGTTATTTGGATTCATACAGGAAGATTACATGACTGAAGGGAAAGAAGGACTCGTGTTTCTATAAGGTAGAAGGTTGGCTGGGCGCCTGGAGCAGGTGCCCAGGAACACCAGGCTGAGCTCTGTGCCGTGTTGACAAGACCCTGAGAAGAAAGACGCTTGAAATCCTGATTTGATGTATCGACAAAGCATGGCTCTATGAATTCATGTGGACAGAGAAGGGGTGTTTCACCAAGTTTAGAGCCTCATCAGGAAATGCTTCACCAAACATATATATATTTTTTTAATTGAATTCTGTTGCTATATCTGGGAGATTTTTCTCTAGCTCATGTAACCACTTTTTAAGGCTTTTGAAATTAGGTCTCCGCATCCCTGTCCTGTACTTCCTGCAGCATTCCCCAAAGGAGGTGCCCAGACCCTCCCAGGTTACAGGGTAAGCAGGAGCTGCAACTTGGCTGTGGCAACAATGTAATCCCATCCATGTTCTGCTATTGGTTTACTTAAGTAATCTCTATACCCAATGTGGGGCTGGAACTCACAGCCCCCAGATCAAGTCATACTTTCTTCCAGTGGAGCCAGCCGTGCACCCCAAAGTCCCATCCATGTTAACACAAATAAGCATATCATCCAAAAATGAACAAATCTGCCATCTGTTATAGTAGTGTTTAGTATTACAACAGGTGTTTTTACACTTGGCTTTACCGTATCACTTATTTTTATATTCCAAGCCAAGAGTGGATTAGGCAGGGGGGAAGGCCCCAGAGTGAGAATTCTGTTTCTAGTCCCAGATCCTTCTTTTAAAATATTGTAATTTTATTTAATTTTTTTCAGTTTTCCAAGATTCATTGTTTATACATCACACCCAGTGCCCCATGCAATCCGTGCCCGCTTTAATACCCACCACCAGACCCCTTTCTTTCCAGCCACAGCCTGAGCTAAGTCCTATTCCCGTTTGATCGTTGTGTCTTCATCTGTAAAATTAGAAGCTGGATTTAGTGACCTCAGATAGCTCCTTTTGGTCCAGCCTGTTATGCTGGGTCAGAGAGATGACACGCCTGTCCTGACTCCTATCATTTGGGCGGTAAAGACCCCAGTGAAGATGCGTGCCCATGAGTCGCTTGAGGCACCAGCATCCACGACCTCACAATAGCGACCTTCGGATTGATGTATGCTGCATTTCTTACACTAGCTTATTTAGCCAACTTTATTTGGAATTTGTTGACATTTACCATTTACAGTGTCAACAGATTTACATAGGAACCTGTCACGCTGCCTGCATGAAAGGGGGGACATACTGTGTTGATTATAGCTCATCCTTGCACTGAAAACACATATCACTGCACATCATCCTCAATTCGTATACAAAATGATAACGTCCTGAGATTTTTTTTTTCCCGATCAGAAGGATTCTTTTTGTAAGAATCTCTCTATAATCAAGCCAAAAGTGTTCTGTGGGGAAATAGCTCTAGCGAATTTGTATCTCAGGGACACCTGCTGAACTCTCGGCAGGGAAAGAACCAGTGTGTGTGTCAGTGGGAAAGTGAGGTAAAACTTGTGAGATTTGGGGCTTGAACCCTGTCCTAGCAAAAATAAAATAAATGAATTTTAGAACCAAGATTAAAGGCTTTTCATGCCTCTCTATGACAGTATTAAAAACCAGAGGCCAATATTATTTTAAGAAGAGACGTTTTAAGGTATAAAAAACAAACAATGAACAAAATGAGAGAAAAAAGGCATCCTATGTAACTCTAAAAATTATAGCAGGAATCCATTTGACGATGGGGTGTGGAAACTTCACGTGATGATGATTTTAATGGGAACAGTAAGACTCAGGTGTGATTACGAAGCCACCTTCCCTATCAGGTATCATGCATGTGACCCTTTGTCAGGGACGATTCTGAGTCCAAGAGTTCACAAAAGAAGCCTTCTGAACGTGTATTGTCTCAATTTTATCGTAGAGAGGTCAGATTGGGTTGTGCGAGCAGAAAGGAAATATACATCCCGTTGCCAGCAGGGTCCTGAGGACAATGAAGCAGAAAACAGTCTGGGAAAGGTCAAGCCTGCCATTCACTAAATGTCCAAATGGGAAATTTTGATTTTTTTAAAATAAAAGGTAATTTGATCTATCACAGCTGAATGTTACATTAGAAGATGTCCCACTTTGCCCTGATACAAACACAATAGTGCTTCAAGGAACAATGTCCAGGAAAACCCTCGGGTCTGGGGAAAATATTGATTTCATCTGAGTTAATAAATGTGTAACAATGAGACCCGCTAATCGGGGACCCTTGGCAGAAATACCACCCTATCCTCTCGGGAAATGTGCGATTTCTTTATTCATATTCACAGACCCCAACGTGGCCTCAACAAAAGAACTTTTCAAGTTCTTGAGGGGCTGTCAGTCAGGAGTCTGGTTTAGTTGGGGACAAGAGAAGATCGCTGACTCGTTTATGAAAGCAAAAAAGCAGAAGACACAGACCCAGGAGATCTTAGTGGACCTACTGAAAATAAACCAACAAAACAAATCTAAACAAACCACTCCTGGACCAGAGGCAGATTCTGTGTCTGGAGCTGAGCTCTTGTGCCAACGTTTCGGTCCGCGAGGCTCACTGGCATGTTAGGATGCTGTACTTCAGGGTGCCAGTCGGGACGTCCTCTCGACTCCCAAACAACCAGTGAATACCCACCTCTGTCTCCACATAAACCAGCAGATGGTGCAACCGAGAAAACCCACGTGTCGGCCCCTTTTAAGGCAGAAAGACGGACACACGACACCTGTTGTTCCCTAGGACGTCAGGGACGAGAGCCCACTCTGCACCCACTGCTGGTTTGGCCCCGAGGGTGTGTGAGATGACTCAGGCGCAGGTTCCTTCGCGTGGACTGTTGTCTTCCAAAGCAACACCCACCTCTTAGCTTTTATTCATCGACTGACTTCACCAAATTTAATATTCTAATTCAAAAAAATCATTGTAATTCAAAGAATCACAGTTTTCATGTGGAAACAGACTTAAAATCTTTTGCATTTTGTAACCTAAAATAGAATTTTAACACCTGCTCTACCTTACATAATTCCATTCTAGTTTTCTCCCACACAAGTGACCCTAAGATCTGGGCCTCATGTCTGACGCCATAGGATGGTTCTGTGCCAGCTGAGGGAGGTCCTTAAACAGGTAGAAAATAAAAGCTTAATTGTGAAACCGGCACTTAAGAATGACCCAATACTCTGAGATAGGCATATATTCTTAGATGGCATTTTTTTAGATTTCATGTTTTTGTTGTGGTGGTGGCTGTGTCATAAAACAGAACGCAGGAGCTTGTGGGCTGTGGAAACAGTATGTCCTTGTGTTGTTGGACACACTGTGTCTCGCCGGTCAAGCATCCCAGTCTGAGCATTCTTTGATGATCTACATTTTTTTTTTTTTCCTTTCGATCCTGGAAGTTACCAACTTTAATCTAAAAATATTTAAATAAAGTTTTTATTTTATCCCTTACTGATCCTAATCTTTTTTTAAAAATGTTTTTAGAAGATCAGTAGCTTTAGAGGAAACACTGTGCGTAAATCATCCTACAGTGAACAAGGAGAGAAAACAACAAAAAGAAACAGTCTGAGAAAGGTAGTTGAATGGGTATTTTTTGGTAAGTCACTGAAAAGTTCCAGTTTCCAAGTGTCTTCGTCACTCGTCACGTCCACGGCACAACGTTTCCCAGTCACAGGTGTGACCTTCACGGTCCCATTTCTTTACTCCTTGGTGGTGGGTGGTGGGGCCACCATGTCCCAGTGAGTACGTCGTCATATTCAGGGAGCGGCCTTGAAACAGCCGGCCTTCCGGGGGACTGGCCTTCCAGGGGACTGACTTTCCGGGGACGCCAGCAGCGTGGGGGCGTTGGGGCCCGACGGCATCAGACATGAATTCGTGTCTGCAGCAGATACGGGAGAGTGGAGACTTAGTGGGATCTCCAGCAATTTCCCTGCACTCTCCCCGCCTCGGCCTGCTTGTCTCCGAAGTAGGGGTGAGAGTGCGAACGCGCGCAGCTCGTGGGGGAGGACCGCAGGCGGACCCGGCGCTTTCCGTGGGAGCGCTCAGCATCCCCGTGGCGGCCGGTGGACCGACTCGTCGCGAAGGCACCACCCGCGTACAATCTCTCCCCCGTTAGGGAGACTCACGGCAGAATAAAGAACGTTTCTTCCGATGTCCACGCCTCCTCCAGGGAGCCACAGCTTCAGTATGGAGGCGGCTCCCTTCACACGCCCGGGAGGCGAGGACCCGGCGGCAAGCGCTCGTTCGTGCGGCCGGCGGACGCGCACTGCCCCGCCGCATGCACCGCCGGACTTCACCGGGAGAAGAAGGGAGACCCAGGCCCGGCAGAGCACAGAGCGCTATTCCAGAGAACCGTCTCTTGCTGTCTGTCTGGTTCCATTCATTCCTTCGTCAGCCGGGAGTGCCTGGCTGGGGATGTCTGCTCGGAATGAAGAGGGAACACATCCGCTCATTTTCGTTCTGTGCAATAAAGGTAAAGCAGGAAAGACATAATAGGTCACCCATGTGCAATTTGGGAGAGAGGATGCTTAAGAGAATTGAAGAATAAAATAGAATTTCTCCGTTGAAGGGAGCAGAAGTGGAGAGATTTCACACGTGCCGCCTGGAGCTCCCGCTCCTGCAGCGGTGGGCTTCGGGGACACTCGGTTTATTGCGGTCCCCCCCTCCCCATTTATTTTCTTCTCTGTTCAGGATATCGCTGACGGGATCGCAGTGGGAAATTGCTTGTGCTTGTCGGTTGATTGTGTGGTGAGGAGGCCGGCAGGGCTGGAAGCCGAAGGTCTCTATCCAGTGCAGAGCAGGTTGAAAGGCAGTGCCCTGGAACGGAGCGCGTTCGCTCTCACCTCCTTCCTGACCTGGACCTCCCGGCCAGGCCCACCGTCTCGCAGCGGGGCTGAGATGAAGCTCACAGAGCACTTGGTCCTCATCCAGCCTAGCCTCAACCATCACACCCACTTCACCAGAGTCTGAAATGAATCCGCATTTCTGAGGACGGGTGAGTGGACTGCTTGGATTCTGTTCTGCTTTTTGATTACGTAATGCTCCTCTTCCCAGAGACCGGAAAGACTTGCCTGAGGATAAAATAAAAGGTCAAGCAAGCAGCCTACACTCTTTCTACCGAGGAAAAAGTGTAAAAAACATAAAGCTGGTAGTTCGTGGCCCCCCTGGTGGTGTATCTTTGTGGTGGGCTCAGCTCTAGGCTACTCCTGATCAAGTAAGTGACACGGTTTCCTAAACATAGATTTTGAGGTGGTTATAGGCTCAAGAATCACATGCCGAGCGGGCCGGCCAGCAGCCAGGTGGACGGTCCCCAGGGACGCAGTCTGCCTGATGGGGCGGGTAAGACGATTGCCAAGTGTGTAATGACTCCGATGTCACGAGGGGCTATTTCGCATCCACATGGGCTACTGGACAGCCGATGAGTTGAAAATTCCTCAAAATTTAAGGAAAGTCAAATCGTTCTTTGAAGGTACAGCAGTAGGAACATCCCGGAGCTCTCCACGGTCAGCGGTGGCCAGAAGGAGAGGTGGGTTCCCACCACGGGGGCCTCTGCTCTGTCTCTGCTTCCGTGGAGCCTGACTCTCCAGCCACCCAGCCATGCTCCTCACTGCTCACTCCCGTGCCTTGCGGTTCCACCGATGACAGCTCACTCTGGGTCTGCGCGCCACATTCCAACACCCCAAGACAAAGACCACCTGGTTGGCCCGTCAGCACAGGGAGCCAGCTCACTGCCTCCTGTGCATGCAGGAGCTCCTGGGGCTCGAGCCTGTCCTGGCCAATAAGGCAGGCAGAGGCCAAGCACAGTAGAGCTACCTTTGGGGGCTGTTCTGTCTGCAGAAGGTGAGTAGGAGCCTTGAGGATATAATTTTAGGATATTGGTCATATAGATGAATACATTATCCCACAAGCTTCATTGTATAAGGAAGTTTTTCTGGGGATTGGAAAGGAAGTAGAAAAACTTTCAGCTTGATTGATAACTTATTCCCATCTCACTAATCAGTGGAAAAATTAGCAAGCAAGCCAAAAGTTTTCTAAATCTTTCTAAATAGACTATATCATGCTCACAATAATATTAGGTACAGAATTATCCAATTAAAAGACAAATATTTCCAGTAAGGAATAAAAAAATAGATAACATATGATTGCATGCCACAAATAAAACTACAGATTCCTGACAGGCTCAATGTACATTCTTGAAAAAAGATATACCAGGCAAATAAATAAACTTTCAAATAAAAGTAATTAAGTGTGGCTTTACTCGTATCATTCAAAATAGTTTAATATAATGGGTAGTATTAGAAATGAAGGAATCACGTTGAGTTGTTGAAAGACAAAATACTAAAAGTACAGAAAATGTAACAGGTTTAAACTTAATAAGCAAACTTTAAAAAAGACAAAATGGGGCGCCTGGTTGGCTCAGGTGGTTTAGCTTCTGCCTTCAGCTCAGGTCAGGATCCCAGGATCCTGGGACCAAGTCCCACATCAGGCTCCCTGCTTAGCAGGGAGTCTGCTTCTCCCTCTGCTTGTGTGCTCACTCCCTCTCGCGCTCTCTCTGACAAATAAATAAAACCTTAAAAAAAAAAAATGGTGAAATGAAGAGGGCAAGACCTGCCATTATAATCCTAACGGGTGATGCTGTCACCTGCCGTTATAACCCTAACGGAGGATGCTGTCACACTCTTCTTAGCAAATGATAGATCAAACAAAGCAAAATACTTATAGTAATAATCTAATAGATCCAAAAAAGATGAGACACAAACGATCTAACTAACCAACAAACTTGAGAGAGTTACTACATGTAGGATATATTGTCCCTAACTGTAGGAGAATATGCATTCTTTCCAGGCACAGAGCAATTTATATGAAAATCGCTCAAATATCATGCTGTCAAGTAAATTTCAACAAACTGTAGTTCAGTGACAAAATGGAGATGGACAGTGCAATCAGAACTAATAAAAACCAAGATCAAGAATAAAAAAATCTGGGGCGCCTGGGTGGCTCAGTTGGTTGAGCAACTGCCTTGGGCTCAGGTCATGATCCCGGACTTCCAGGATCGAGTCCCGCATCGGGCTCCCAGCTCCTTGGGGAGTCTGCTTCTCCCTCTGAACTTCTTCTCTCTCACTCATTCTCTCCCAAATAAATAAATAAAATCTTAAAAAAAAAAAAAAAAGAATAAAAAGGCTAGGGGTATCTGAATGGTTCAGGTCATGATCTCAGGGTTGTGGAATGGAGCCCGTCATCAGGCTTCACCTTCCGCAGAACATCTTCTTGGGATTCTCTCTCTCTCCTTCCGCCCCTTCCCTCTGCAACCCTGCATGCTCTCTCTCTATCTCTCGAGGAGGAGGAGGAGGAGAAGAAGGGGAAGAAAGCTAAGTTAGCTGCTGAAAAAATGGTCAAATCTTTCTCAAAAAATGAGGCAAAAATTCTAAGAAATATATTAGAAAATTTAGTCTTGCATTATATTTAAAAAGGTCATAATGGTAACTTTGTTTATTCCATAAATTCCAGGTTGGTTCATTGTGAGAAACTATATTAGAGTCACTCACTGAATTAATGGAGTATGGTAGGAAAAGCCTAAGTAATCTCTAAAATAATGTCAGAAATACAGAACAAAAATTTAATAAAATTCATATTAAGTCATATTTTTAAAAAATCATAGCAATCCAAAGGCATAAGAAAAATTTTATGAACTGATAGAGGATTTTAAAATGTGTGATCTGTGAAAAAGCATTGCAAAAATTATTCCTTCTAGAGTTAGAAATAACAAAATGAAGCCAACTATTGAGACTTTAGTTTGAAATTTACTGAGGTTCTTTCCAGTGCGATAGGATAGGAAAACAAATACAATTATAACAATTGAAAAAATAAGCAAGTTTGAGATTGTGTATAATAACATCAAAAGGTTCTATGGGTGACTTATTAAAATCTATAAGGCAGCTTTACAATGATGGCAACATAGTATTAACATGCAATTGTCAGTTGTATTTCTATATTACAGAAGCAAATAGAAAATATAATTGCTATTTACAATAGCTATACAAAAATCTTACCTGAAAATAAATATAATAAAGACTTGCAATAGTAACCTATATAGCAACCTATAAAATTTAATCAAGAAGCATTTAAAAAGACAAATAAAAGAAGAGACCTACCAAAGGGAAAATATCGGTTGGATGAGAAGATGGATGAAACAGGGGATGGCGATCCAGGAGGGCACTTCTGATGAGCCGCAGGTGTTGTATGAAAGTGTCATACAACTGTATTGTACACGCAAATCTAACATTGCTGATTTTTAACCAACTGGGATTTACATAAAAACTTTAAAAAACCTCAGTTTTTCTCAGACTTACACAGAAAATTAATGCAATTCCAATGAAAAGTGTAGTTTTTTTAAATTTATTTTTTATTTATTTTCAGCGTAACAGTATTCACTATTTTTGCACCACACCCAGTGCTCCATGCAATCCGTACCCTCTATAATACCTACCACCTGGTACCCCGACCTCCCACCCCCGCCCCTTCAAAACCCTCAGATTGTTTTTCAGAGTCCAAAAGTCTAGTTTTTGAGGACTGAAATCTGACAAGCAAGTTCTGAAATGTAAATGTTTATAAATGAATAAAAGATATTCAAAATATTCCTTAAAAAAATAAAAAGAAAGAAAAGGCAATGCAGAGCATCAGGAAAAAGACAGTCCAGTAAGTAAACCATGAAGAGAAAAATCAGTTAACTGTATAGGAAAAAGAAAGAAATCTGATTCCTTTTTCATGTCTGAAGCGAGTATCAGTTCCAAGTGAATTAAGCCTTCAAATATGAAAGCCAAACTTTAAACCTTTTAGGTAATAACTTTATGATTAATTTTGGGGAGGAGTTTTTGATTCAAGCCAACAGAAATGTGAATCATAAAGAAAAAAGATGCATTTGCACTGTATGAAATAAAGGACAGCAAATGGTAAGCAAAATTAATGAGAAAACACAAGCTGTGGACTATAGGATATTTGTTGTATAGAGAATAGACAAATTTAATTGCAGGAGTTATACAGAACACTTATGTATCAAAAGGAAAACTTCCGAAAATTCTCCTAAAAAATGGGCAAAAATACAAATGGACACTTCAGATAAAATACAAACGACCATCAAGCACATGAAGTGGCTCGATCTCTTCTATAAACTAAGAAATGGAAAAAAATATGAAATTACATTCATTTCCCCCAAATTATGTATCCAAAATTATCAAGGATCCACAGGAACCAATCAAAAACACACACTACTGGTCAGAGCAAAAATTACACATCAACACCTGGGGTAAGTGATGCCCGTTCTCCATCATATTTAAAGTTAGTTCTACCCTATGACCCAGACAATCCTGCTTGATTTCAGACTCTGGGGAAGCTCGGGCGCGTGTCCACCAGGGAACATGCCTGAAGCAGCACTCTTTGTAGCAGTAAAGACTCTGTAAACACTGAAAATGCCCAACTGTGCAAGGGATCAATCAGCTGAGTCCCGAGAATGCAATGCCATACACACCAAACACCGTGAGAACGACTGGATGTTCACGCGTGTTTGCACAGATGATTCCCAAATATAGCCGTGAGCAGGTAAAGAAAGCCATGGGGGAAAACACCTATACTTGCTATTTAGACAGAGTTTGAAAAAAAAAAAATAAAGCAATTTTGTGGGGGGGAAAAAGCCATAAAATACAAAATACTGTACCAGAACGTTCTGGGTGATGGTTTCTTCAGGGGTTGGGGAGGGGCAATGGAAGAATCAGGGACGGAGAGGCATTCCCAGAGCCAGCACCGCTCTGTTTCTGGGCTTGGTGTTGGGTGCCGACCCGTTAAACTGTTGACTCTTGTTATGTTGAAAAGCTGATGAATTCAAGTGAGACCTTCTCTCTCCTTTTCTGTTTGACATGACTTCTCTGAGTCTTCCCCATGTTAATAACTTACTCCATCCACAGCCAGAAATGTTGAAGTTATTCTTAGAGAACCTCCCCAGCCCCAGCCCTGGCACAACTACCTCATCCACTTAGTCAGCAGCTCCGGCGCAGTCCGCCTGCCGACTCTCTCTGAATTTGGACCACGGAGCGCAGAGCAGCCTCCCTCACTCGTTGGAAGGGTCACCTGCGCTCAGGCCACAGCACTACCCTCACCTTCCAGCTTCTGTGTGGCCAGCCCAGCATGCAGCAGCCAGAGTGACCTTCCTAAAGCCTTCTGGGAGCTTCCCTGTGCCCCAAGGACACTATCCAGTGCCTTCTCTTGCCCGGAAGACTCAGTGTGAGTGGACTCACGGATCTTTAACACCTCATGAATGCCTTTCTCCTCTTTGTTTCTAACATTCCTACCACAGCAGTCTTTATTCAGTTCTTTAAAAGGGCCTGAACCTTTTCAGTCTTATATCTTTCATAGTGACTCTCTCTATCACTTTGCCTACCTAATTTTGCCTCATTAGTTGGTCTCAGATTAAACATCACTTCTGTGGGAAACCTCTCTCTTAATCTGTGATGTCATTTAGATTAACCTGATATAATGTCTTTATAGGGTCCTATACTTGTCCCTAGGAATGCTCTGGACAGTTATAATTAGCCATTAGACTGCATTTCCCATTAAGCCCGTATCTCACCTGGGCTAGTGCGGTAATCTCCCCAGCGTGATCCCTGCTCCACGATTGTCTCCCTCCATCCCGTTCAGCGCACCAGCCAGCATTCCCAATACGTGTGCTAAAGTCAAACTCCTTACATGTGAGCGCATCCCCCGGCACTTAAAGCAAAATCTGAAGTCCTTATCACCGTTGCCTAAAAAGCCTTATTGTCCCTGCTCATCCTGCATTGTCCACCCAAAACCACCCTTGCTCACCAAGTTCAAGGCATACCCCAGTTCTTCAAAACATGTGTCCTGACTTTTGATGTGATTTTGCACTTAAGAGGACAACGGCTAACATTTCAGTGTTGTGTTTGGGTATCTGCCCAAAGAGAGCTTTCTTGGCCACCACCTTTTATTCATGTAACGTATTTATTTGAATGGCAATTTTTTAATCTGTCTGGTCTTACTGAAGTGCAAGCTCCGTGAAGTCCGTGACCATGCCTGTTCTGGTCATCTCGTATCAATAGTCCCTGACAAATGCCAGGAACACAATGATTTTTTTAACGTATTTTTTAATGAATGTGAGTCAAAGAAACAGAAGTAGGGAGGCATGCAGTGATATTAAAAACTGAATTTGGCTCAACTGATGCTTTTAGGTAGGAAAGTGTAAGGCCAAATTGGAGGCCAAATGACTTGGCATGACCAGGTAAAGAGAACGAACTTCCACATATTTTTTCTACTTCTCTGGCAGTTTGAACTGTGGGTAGAATTTTTGTTAAATGCATCTGTCAGTTTTGTGTTCACAGATGAGACAGAATGGTTGAGAAGTCAGAGTACCAGCATGGAAGCTGTTGTAAATGCTGCCATGAGAGCTGGAGAGAATCCCAGTCCATTCCATTAGATTGGAAATGTGAAAGAAAGAAGGTTGAATGAACAAAAGAAGGAATGAATGAATAGGGTAACTGGCTTGATATGGGTGAAAATTAAAGGGAACTCAAACACAGCTTCTTGCACTTAAGCGCGGCAGAGAAAGGGAAGCACCTTAATCCATGAATCAAAGGCAGAGCTGATTTGGTGGAAGATAGGTTGAGTTTCTTTCCAAACATATTGAATTGATCATAAAGTTGAGAGTCCATATCTGGGCTCTCTGTTCCACTGGTCTATGGGTCCGTTTTTGTGCCAGTACCATGCTGTCTTGGTGATCACAGCTTTGTAGTAAAGCTTAAAATCAGACAATGTGATGCCCCCAGTTCTGTTTTTCTTTTTCAACATTTCCTTAGCAATCCAGGGTCTCTTCTTGTTCCATACAAATTTTACAATTGTTTGTCTGGCTCTTTGAGAAATGCCAGTGGGATTTTGATCGGAATGGCATTGAAAGTATAGATTCCTCTAAGCAGTATAGACATTTTAACAATGTTTGTTATTCTGATCCATGAGCGTGGAATGGTCTTCCATTTTTTTTTTTTTTTGCCTTCTTCAATTTCTTTCATGAGTGTCCCCAACTTTATGGTCAAAAAATCTTTGACAAAGCAGGAAAAAAATATCCAGTGGGAAAAAAGACAGTCTCTTTAATAAATGGTGCTGGGAAAATTGGATAGCTACGTGTAGAAGAATGAAACTCGACCATTCTCTTAGACCATCCATTTTGAGATAAACTCAAAATGGACAAAAGACCTCAACGTGAGGCAGGAATCCATCAGAATCCTAGAGAAGAACATAGGCAATAACGTCTTTGGCATCGTCCACAGCAACTTCTTTCAAGATATGTCTCCAAAGGCAAAGGAAACAAAAGCGAACATGAACTTTTGGGACTTCATAAAGATCCAAAGCTTCTGCACAGCAAAGGAAACAGTCAACAAAACAAAAAGGCAACCCACAGAATGGGAGAACATATTTGCAAATAAAAGTACAGACAAAGGGCTGATACCCAAGATCTATAATGAACTCCTCAAATTCAACATGCACAAAACTGATAATCATGTCAAAAAATGAGCAGAAGTCATGAACAGACACTTCTCCAATGAAGACATACAAATGGCTATCAGACACATGAAAAAATGTTCATCATCACTAACCATCAGGGAGATTCAAATCAAAACCACTCTGAGATATCACCTTACACCAGTTAGAATGGCCAAAATGAGCAGGACAGGAAACAACATGTATTGGAGAGGATGTGGAGAAAGGGGAACCCTCTTACACTGTTGGTGGGAATGCAAGTGGGTGCAGCCACTTTGGAAAACAGTGTGGCGATTCCTCAAGAAGTTAAAAATAGAGCTTCCCTATGATCCTGCAATTGCACTACTGGGTATTTACCCCAAAGATACAGATGTAGTGAAAAGAAGGGCCATCTCTACCCCAATGTTCATAGCAGCAATGGCCACGGTCACCAAACTGTGGAAAGAACCAAGATGCCCTTCAATGGACGAATGGATAAAGAAGATGTGGTTCATATACACTATGGAGTATGATGCCTCCATCAGAAAGGATGAATACCCAACTTTTGTGTCAGCATGAACGGGACTGGAGGAGATGATGCTGAGTGAAATCAGTCAAGCACTTACTTGTGGAGCATGACAAATAACATGGAGGACACTGGGAGATGGAGAGGAGAAGGGAGTTGGGGGAATTGGAGGGGGAGACGAACCATGAGACACTGTGGACTCTGAGAAATAAAGTGAAGGTTTTGGAGGGGAGGGGGTGGGGGGTATGGTGAGCCAGGTGATGGGTATTGAGGAGGGCACGGATTGCACGGAGAACTGGGTGTGGTGCATAAACAACGAATTCTGGAACACTGAAAAGAAATTTAAAAATAATAAAAATTTTAAAAAAAGAATAACTATGAAAGACTTCACAAATCTTTCACAAGAACTATAGGAGAGAGCTCCATTTAAGAGGGAAAATGATATGGTGAGTTTTTTAACTGAGTTTTTTTAACTCATGGATTATCCGGCAATGAAACGCAAAGTGGATGTAGAGGCTAAATGTGACTAGGTCCCCAGGAAACTGTTCTTCAATTCAAGGATGGAGTGACAAAAGCCTGCGTTAGGACCATGAAAAGGAAGAAAGTTGTGTAAAGTTCAATACACAATGTTTGCACATTGCTCTCACGAGGAAATAAAGGAAGTTAAAGAAAACATGTCAGCAACACGAATCAGGCAGTATAAGAGAACTGTGAATGCCACAGGCTCCTCCCCACCAAACTTTTCAAGAATGAATTACAATGAATTACACCTGCTTGACCAATCTGAGTGTTACAGCAAATTCTTTGAATTGGCCTTTGTCCATCAAAAGGCATCACTGTTGGTAGCTTTCCCTGCTCCTCTTCATGCTTCTTAAGAAGAAAAGAACAACAGTAGGCACAGGTGTGCATTGGGCTAGTTGGTACATGTCAGGTGGGAGGCACTTCCAGCAACTTCTGCTCCTCACAGGTGAACAGTCCTGTAACCACATGGCTACTTAGACCTCCCACTAGGCCATGCCCAAGGGAAGACCATTGATCTTTCCCATTAGTACATATTTCAAAAACCAGTACAGAAACGCCAAAGATCTGTAAGTATCAATTCCCTGGGGTTCCCTATGTGAAGAGGGGAATTGATTTTTATTTTTTAGGGTGAATTTTCTCTTTAAATTAGCCTTTTTGGGAGTAGCACTTGACTTTATAAAGTTGAAGTAATGAGGAATAAGGAAGGTCAGCAACAGTGCTCGCGAGAAGGAGCACCCCGGCCTCACCCCTGCCGCGCACCCCGGGCTTGGGAAGGAGTCGCGCACAGGTGAGCCTTCCCAGATCTGCCCGGAGGAGGAAAATCACCCGGACAGCATCAACAGTCTTACTGAAAACCCTTGCCTCCTGCCCTCACTGCTGATCTGTCCAGTCTCCTCCCTGGACACCACCTCGTCTTACGTTGTCTACTGCTCCTTGTGCTCTTGCCCTCTGTCCTCCACCCTAGAACATGAGCTCTGGCAAGTGTGAGATTTATCCTGTGATGCCCCAAGACTAGAGAATTGCTTTGGACATGTGCTCAGTAATTCCGGTTGAGTCAATAATTGGGCACAGAAGCCGGGACTTGTTGCAGTATTTGCTGGGTTCTGTTTTCTCTTCTCTTCTTTTCCTTTCTCTTCTTTCATTTTTTCCTTTACTTGCCCAATGAACATACTCCAGTCCCTCATGAGGAAGAAACCATTAACACCTGTGGCTACCCGGGGCGGGTGCACAGCCCAGGATGGGGCATGGGCTGTGCCGAGGGCAAGAGAAGGAAGTGTCCGCACAGGGAGCGAACTTCCATTAGCGGCTGGCCAGGCTCCAAGAACAGCAACTCCTGCTCAGCTTAAAGCACAAGAGAACCATTATTCATCCGTGTTTACAGAAGCAGCTGTACAGGAGGAGGAGAGTTTGCAGCAGGTGTCCAGCTCCTGCCTCCCCGGCCCTGCTTGGCTGCCACCGTGCTGTCGCCGACAGAAACAGGAATGCAGGATAAGGCTCCGTCCTTGCACACTAGGTTTAATTTTTCACCCTGAATATGTGTGAGTGTGTGTGTGATGTCTGTATGTGTATGTGTGAGTGTGAGAACGTGTGAGTGTGTCAGTGTGTGTGTGAGAATATGAGTGTGTGAGTATGTTTGTATGTGCATGTGAGTGTGTGAGGATGTGAGTGTGTCAGTGTGTGTGTGTGTGTGAACATGTGAGTGTGTGAATGTGCGTGTGCGTGTGTGTGCAAATTTATTCCAGTGAACCCCGAAGCGAGCATGGGGCCGCCTGGAAGAAAGCACAGATATCAGAATCAGGAACCCAAATTTTCTCTCTGTTTATTTTTTGTTTAAATAGATGAACAGACAGTTTTGGGTTTTAATTAAAACCACAGGACGCGGGAGAAACGCAATGATCCTCTTCGACGGCATCTGCGAGTCTCCTTTCCCCTCCCGGCGCCGCGGCGGGGATGAGCATCTCGTCCGGCCTGGGGCGCCCACCCTGGGGGTCCTTGGAGGACCCCTAAGGGCTGCAGAATCGATTTCAGGCTTCCCAGTCGGACATCCCCTCATTAGGATGCAGACAGCGGACCCGGCGGGGCCCATCGCCCGCGTACTGATCCGACCATGGAGACGCGCGGGTGCTGCGGGGAAGTCGGCGCCCGCGCGAGGACACTGTCCGAGGCGCCTCCGGCCCTGCGCGCCCGTAACCCTCCGCGCCCCCATGTACATGCCAGCGGGGCGGGGGCGACGCACTAAATCGCAGCCCCCCGGGAGGGAGCAGGACTGTGGAGGCGGTCGGCGCGCGAGCCCTGCGGACGGGAGGGAAGCGAGATCTGGACCGTGTCGGGGCGAGGCTGGCCTGGCAGCATCAGCGCGACGTCACCGGTTACCCCCGACCGGTCGGACTGTTGGTGACCAGAGCAATCGGGTTGCTCTTACTCTATCAAGGGACATTTGAGTCTGAGCCCCTCACCTGCAAGACGGAGGAGGCCCTCCAGTCCCTTGGAAGCCCGCCCCAGGGTCGCGCGGGAACCCATGGCAGGGCCTGTGGTGTTGCTGGGACACATCACCGATGCCTGCTCCCAGCCCTCTCTGGTTTATGGAAGACCGGAGCCTCCACTAATGGCACCGTTTCCTCCGTGCAAAATCCAGCCGCAGCATCTTCTCTCAGAGAAACAAAGCAGTAAGACTAAGGGCTCGCCCACGTGCAAGTCAGCACCTCATCGGACAGGGCTGATCACCTGCCACCTCCAGCAGTGCCAACGTGGGGCTTCTGGAAGACCGAGTCTGGGAGGACCAAGGGTGCCTCAGGACGTGCCCCCCGCCTAACAGCAAGGCACCTGGCACACACGGCCCCGCTGAGTTTCCTGCAGGAGGGATGAGATCGTGGCTTTTTCATTGTTTTGTGGCGGGGACCCAAATGATAAGATCAAATAAACAATAGAACAAATCAACGAAAGTAGGAGCTGGTTCTTTGAAAGAATTAATAAAATTGATAAACCCCTGGCCAGACTTATCAAAAAGAAAAGAGAAAGGACCCAAATAAATAAAATCATGAATGAAAGAGGAGAGATCACAACTAACACCAAAGAAATACAAACTATTATAAGAACATACTATGAGCAACTCTACGCCAACAAATTTGACAATCTGGAAGAAATGGATGCATTCCTAAAAACATATAAACTACCACAACTGAACCAGGAAGAAATAGAAAGCCTGAACAGACCCATAACCAGTAAGGAGATTGAAACAGTCATTAAAAATCTCCAAACAAACAAAAGCCCAGGGCCAGATGGCTTCCCGGGGGAATTCTACCAAACATTTAAAGAAGAACTAATTCCTATTCTCCTAAAACTGTTCCAAAAAATAGAAATGGAAGGAAAACTTCCAAACTCATTTTATGAGGCCAGCATCACCTTGATCCCCAAACCAGACAAGGATCCCACCAAAAAAGAGAGCTATAGACCAATATCCTTGATGAACACAGATGCAAAAATACTCAACAAAATACTAGCCAATAGGATTCAACAGTACATTAAAAGGATTATTCACCACGACCAAGTGGGATTTATTCCAGGGCTGCAAAGTTGGTCCAACATCCACAAATCAGTCAATGTGATACAACACATCAATAAAAGAAAGAACAAGAACCATATGATACTCTCAATAGATGCTGAAAAAGCATTTGACAAAGTACAGCATCCCTTCCTGATCAAAACTCTTCAAAGTGTAGGGATAGAGGGCACATACCTCAATATCATCAAAGCCATCTATGAAAAACCCACCGCAAATACCATTCTCAATGGAGAAAAACTGAAAGCTTTTCCGCTAAGGTCAGGAACACGGCAGGGATGTCCATTATCACCACTGCTATTCAACATAGTACTAGAGGTCCTAGCCTCAGCAATCAGACAACAAAAGGAAATTAAAGGCATCCAAATCGGCAAAGAAGAAGTCAAATTATCACTCTTCGCAGATGATATGATACTATATGTGGAAAACCCAAAAGACTCCACTCCAAAACTGCTAGAACTTATACAGGAATTCAGTAAAGTGTCAGGATATAAAATCAATGCACAGAAATCAGTTGCATTTCTCTACACCAACAGCAAGACAGAAGAAAGAGATATTAAGGAGTCAATCCCATTTACAATTGCATCCAAAACCATAAGATACCTAGGAATAAACCTAACCAAAGAGACACAGAATCTATACTCAGAAAACTATAAAGTACTCATGAAAGAAATTGAGGAAGACACAAAGAAGTGGAAAAATGTTCCATGCTCCTGGATTGGAAGAATAAATATTGTGAAAATGTCTATGCTACCTAAAGCAATCTACACATTTAATGCAATTCCTATCAAAGTACCATCCATCTTTTTCAAAGAAATGGAACAAATAATTCAATCATCTTTTTTATAGACACATGTCATCAAGACATTTTTCCATTTTAACCATTTTGAAATGCTAAATTAAATTATAGCAGAAGTGCAGGAATATGCCACATCCTACTCATTTGTTGGCAGAGTGCAGAAATCGACTTCCATTTCTAAGCTATAGGTTGGTGGAGAGGGTTTCATCCTCATGCCACCTCCAAGATATTCTGATTTAAATGCCCAGGAGGGGGTGGGGGTTGGTGTTGCTCAGACAACCCGGAGGGGTCTGATCAGGAAAATACCATGAAACCAAGGGACGGAGAGAGGACCTGTCGAGTTACCCACCTCTTGTCTCCCAACTTTTAACCAAAACTGTCATGTCAGCACACTTTATGAACCCACTCTGCACACACTTACAAAGTGAATTTAATGGGGAATGACTCGCAAAGTTGGGAGAGCTTTGTTTCATTTGATAGAGTAAAAAGAAATTTCCACTGCGGTTCCTTTAACAGTAGGCACCTGGATAATTAGCACCTGCTCTTCTCACAGGTAGGAGCGAGCCGTGCTGAGAGGGAGGGTAGCTCAGAGCCAGGGCCAGTGGGGTTCACGCCTAAGAAGCCAGGGGCGGACAGATGAAGTCCTGTGCCCTGAGCGCCACTGAACAGGGCAAGAGGGATCCAGTCTGACTGCACTGCCTGCGACAAGCAGGAGGAACATGCCCAGGATCTGCTCTAAATGCAGGCACAGAGAAAACAAAGAAGCAACCTGGCTTCCTGAGGGCCTCATTTCAGAGGGGACCGGGGGCGGGGGGAGCACAGCACGTCTGACACTATCAAACTTTCAGAAAAGCCGCTGGGACGTCGTCAAACCCCCAAGTGCTGTAGGCTGAGTCGTTGCTATGATTTGCGGTCGAGGGGAAGCCTGCACGGCTGCCGCCTGGCTCTGCCAAGGTGCCCCACTCCCTTCGAAGTGTGGTCAGGGGAGGCCGAGAGCAGAGCAAGGGTCTCAGGGCAACACAGGAGCCTGACTTCTACCCCCAACTGATAGCATAGATGTCTCGCTTCAGATGACATGGCCAATTCTTCAATAAATACAAACAACAACTCACCGAATACCAAATAGATGAGTGAAACAGCCTCTACCTACTGAGGGAAAGAAATTCACAGTTTACGAATTCCCAAAAGAGAAATCTTCAGACCAAGAGAGTTGGAAATTTTAATACCAATTCTACACAATCTCTTCCGAGAAGTAGTAGAGGCAGGAGAAATCCAAAGTCATTTTCTGAAGCTCGTATTACTCGGATACCCAAACACAGATAGTAGAAAGAAAAGAAACAAAGAAATGAAAGTTAAAATACTTACTAGTGTAGTTGTAAAAATCTGTAAGAAAGTATCGAATACAATTCAGCAATATACCATGAGCACATGAGGTTTATTTGAGAGATGCAAGGTAGATTCAGTATTTGGAAATACATCAACGCAATCAACCATATTAACCAGCTGATGAAGAAAAATCACATGATAATGTCAACGGATGAAGAAAAAGCATGTGACGTCATTGAACACCTGTTCATGAGAAAACTCTTCAAATAAATTGGAATAGATGAGAACTTGGTCGTTTTGATAGAATGTCTACAAAAACCTACAGCTAAGCATATACATAACAGGGAAAGACTGAATGTTTCTCTAAAGGTCTATAAAGCAAGAATGTTTGCTCTCACCATCTTATTCAACACAAAGCTGCAAGTTCTGTCTAGTGTATTAAGTCCGTGAAAAGAAAGGGAAAGCAGGGGGCCTGGGCACCTGAGTGGCTCAGTGGGTTAAGGCCTCTGCCTTCGGCTCAGGTCATGATCCCAGGGTCCCGGGATCCAGCCCCCGCATCGGGCTCTCTGCTCGGCGGGGAGCCTGCTTCCCCCTCTCTCTGCCTGTCTCTCTGCCTACTTGTGATCTCTGTCGGTTAAATTTAAAAAAAAAAAAAAAAAAAAAAGGTGGGGGGAAGCATCCAGATCAGAAAGGAAGAGAGAAAGCCATCCCCAGTGCAGATGGTGTGATTGTCTACCCAGGAATACTAAGGAGGACACAGAAAAACTCCTGCAACAAATAAATGAGTTCAGAAAGGTCAGGGGACAAAGAGTGTAAGCCCTCTTGAGTTAAATAATACAAATAATACAATTTACTTTTTAACCTATGTCTGTGAAACGTAATTCTTTTTAAAGAAATGGAATCACACAACAGCAAACACCTTTCTGTCAGTGGCGTCTTGGCACCTGCTTCCTTTCTTTCCATTCTGCAGATATTTCAGGAGGAGGGGTCGGGGACCTTCCCCCAGAGGCAAACGTCCTTTACCAGAGCTTCTGGAAACACACCGGGTCCTGTTTTGCTTTGGAGACATTGAAGACTATTTGGTTTAACTGCCTTTCTGATTTCTCTGTATTTTCTGCATATTTTTCAAATAAGACCTTCTTTTCAAGCTTTATACAGAGTTACATAGAAATAATTTTTATGACTAACTTTAACTAATTCAATCACCCTCTCCGTGCTCAAGATTCAGCACCACATGGATGGTGTTGCCTAAAGCTTGTGTGTTCTTTTCAGTGTTGTTCTGGTCCTAGAGAAGTTCCCTGCATACTCTTACAGCTCCTAACACTTTTACCTGCCTCGTTCTACCCAAATTAATTTCAGACAGGGAGATGTGCAGTCCACGTTAGAGCAGAGTGCTAGAGACATCCAGCACCGCACACGAACTGAGGTACCTGGGTGGGCTGATGGAGACCGGCCCTGTGTGTCTGGTGGCTCAGTCAGTTAAGGCTCGGACTCTTGACTTCGGCATGGGTCATGATCTCAGGGTCCTGAGATGGGGCCCCATGGTGGGCTCTGTGCTCAGCGGGGAGTCTGCTGGAGATTCTCTCTCCCTCTGCACTACCCCCTCACGCTCTCTCTCAATTGCAAATTAATTAATTAATTAGGTCACCTGTTCTTTTCATTATTGTAATTGGAAGTATCTGATATCCATAAATGCTCCATCTTCTCCAGTCTGGCAAACAAATATTTGGCTTGGAATTTGGCAGTAATTGCTGAGCAACACTGCCTTCAGGGAGTGACCTGGGGCTTTCTTCTCCCTCTCACAGCCTCGCACGAGAGTGGAGTTCCTAACCAAGGAGTTGCTGTTGTCAAGACAAGCACCACGTTTGGCTAAGTTCTTACAGATTTCAGGCTTAACTGACTGTTCCCCAGCAACAAGACCTCCACCTTGACCTTTAAACTTGGGGCCATGTTTTGAGCTCAGTAAGAGAAAATAAGGAGCTTGGCCCTCGCTGCTGTGGGCGTGACTTCTCCGCCTTCACTGGTGCTCACCAGTGGGGTAAGGTGTGTGCTTATCAAAATAAAGTAAAAATGGTGTGATTAAACTTAATTTGCCATGAAAAATTACCTCAGAAAAATAAAATGGCTGTCATTAGGGCAGTCACACTACTTGAAGAAAATGCAAAATGGTCCTGTCACCCAAATATTGTTTATAGGCGTCATTACCATTGGAGCTCACTGCGCAAGTATTGGTTTTATTTCCATCTCCCATGACTCTGCCCCTGCTTCAGCTTCGCTTCCTTGTATGCGTTGATTTTTGGCATCCAACCATGACCATTTCGTAACGTTTTCAGTTTCACTACTTCATATCATTATTTTTAATATGTTGCCTCTAGAACTCTAACAAGCAGATATTCTAATTCCCTTACTATGGAAAACCTATGTTTCCTACAAAGGAAAACCATACCCCTGTGTCAGAATGGAGCATGCTGGCTCTGTGTGGACTTTGGCTCTCCCACACCCTTCCCTCCTCCCTGGGTCACTGAGCTGGATGCAATTGAGAGAGAGCGTGAGGGGGTAGTGCAGAGGGAGAGAGAGAGAATCTCCAGCAGAATCCCCGCTGAGCACAGAGCCCAACATGGGGCCCCATCTCAGGACCCTGGGCTTCTCTTCTGATCCCCGTGAACATGGCCCGGTTAGCAGACCTGCACTTCTGCCCTTGCTCTGGCTTCATCAATCTCTGATTCTACATAGAGGACCTGGCTAGCATCTTGAACTCATTCTCTCTCTCTCTCTCCTTAAAGGTATTAAAGCTGGTTGACTTCTGATGCAAAACCGAAAAGTCTTCAGGATGAAGGAAAAGTATTCTGAACTTAAAAGTAAAAAGCTCAGGTTTTGAGACAAGATAGCATGGACTTACCTTTCCCTGTCCTCTCCTCTGAAGACTCCTGAGTACCTTGGGAATATAATCGCCAGACCATCACAGAAGGACAGGTAGGCGAAAACAAACTGCCAGGGCCTCAGGACTCAGACAACAAAGGAGCAGTGTGTTTGCTGGATGTTGTTTTCATGCTGCTGTGGGCACCGGAGAGTCCTGTCACTCAGAAACACCAACAGATATGGACAGTCGACCACAGAAAAACCTTCCCCAGCCAACGATTGTGAAAGGGGCACCCCAGCAGAAGTCTCATGGAGAAACCCTCTGTCGGATGCCCAGCTGGCAGCAGCAGCCCACTTTGCTGGAGCATCTGCAAGGTTTCCCTCTACCCCCCATGCCAGCCCCACACACAGGGCTGGAAGCAGTGTTAGCAGAACCCATCAGCTGTCCCAAGCCAAGGAGGAGTGGCCCAATCTGCCCTAGGGTCGGGGTCAGAAGAGTGCAGGTGGAGATCCAACCCCCACACAGAGGGTAGTAGTGGCCTCATCGCTGACACCCAATGCACCAAATGGCCCACGACCTCCAGGGGGCAGAAAAGAACCCAGGCCTGGTGTTTTCTGAGCCTGACATCTGATGGCAACAGCCCAGGATGCCATTGACAAGGAATCTGGAGTCCCACTGATAGCAAGAGAATGAAGCTGACCAAAATAACACAGAAAGGGCTCCAGCAATGAAATGAAATTGTCACTGGGACTACAGATCACAAAAGCAGTCCAGAACCTACTACTAGACCTCAAAAGAATACATTCAAACAGAAGATTTAAATAGAATCAAGAGATAAAAATCATTGAGATAAGAAAATCAATTGACTCCAGCATTGAGGTGAAGAACACACTATAAATATCCAGTAAGAATTTTAGAGCATTCATCATAAAATGGCTTGAATACACAATAACATATTGTCCTGAAACATATTTCAAGTGTTTAAAAAATATAGCAAAGAAATGACATTTGAAAAAAGGATCCATTTGGAAATTATGGAACTGAAAAATACAACAATCAAAACTGTACCTCGCTGGGTGGTCTGCAGAGTGGGAATGACAAGGGGAGAGCCACCGACCATCAGAGAACGGGATAAAGATAACAATAGGAATTAATGAAATTAAATACAAACAGTAGAAGATTCCCTAAAACAAAAATGCTGGCTCTTTGAAAAAAATAAAATATCAATGAAATCAACTAATCATTAGCAAAACTGACAAATGTGAAAAAAGAAGACACACAAATCACCAAAGAACGGCACAGAGGTCCTACAGATCTTGCAGCCGATAGACAGGTACTAAGAGATTACTATGAACAACTTTATGGTCATAAATTCAACAACAGAGAAGAAAATGACCAATTCTTTATAGTCCACAAATTACCAGAACTCAGTCAGAGAAATAGGAGTAGTCCTATAATCAGGAAAGACATGCGTATGTGAATTAAAAGCCTCTTAAAAACAAATATCCATCTTGTTCCCCTGAAGATCTTTACCAAACATTTCAAGAAGTAACACCAATTTTACTCAATCTGTCAAAACAGAGTAAGAAGACATACTTCCCACCTCATTTTATAGAGCCAATATCATCTTGAAAAAAAAAAATGGTCCTAGGCAGTACAAAAAAAATGGAGACAAACCTATCTCAGGAAGTTAGATACAGAATTCCTCAACAAAATATGAGCTAGGCGACTGCAGCATGTGTGCATAGTGTGAGACAGCACCAATGGCAGGAAGACCAGTGCCATGCTTGAAAATCATCAGTGTAACCGCACATAAAATTCAGTAATGAAACTAGCATAATCATGGAAAGCAACACAAAGAAAGTGTTTAACAAAATTCAAAACATACTGATGATTTAAAAAAAAAAAAGTCAGCACACTAGAAGCACAGGGGAACTGCTTCAACTTGATAAAGAACATCTACAAAAAAGGCTACAGCTAATGTCACAGTGGTGGAAGGCGGAATGCTTTCCCTGTGAGATGGGGAGTGAGGCAAAGATGCCCATTGTCCCCACTGGTACACAGCAGAGCACTGAAGTTTGGGCCAATACAATACAAGTTTGGGCAAGGAAAATAATATTCTATACATTGGAAAGGAAGAAGGAAAGTCAGTAACCCTATTTACATAAGACATGAGTGTTCATGGAGAAAATTCTAAAGAATTTACAACAAACCTAATAATTTACAACAAACTTTCAAGAGCTACATTCAACAAAGTTGAAAAATACAAATTCAATACAAAATATCACTTGCCTTTTTCTATACTAACAATGAACATGCAGAAACAAAAGTTGAAAGCGTGATGCTATTTAAGAACCCTCCAGAGGAAATGAAGTATTTCGTATAAATCTATGAAAACATGGGTAGGATCCGTACATGAAAAATCAGAGGACAATTCCTAAAAAAATAAAAGAAGACCTGAATAAACGGAGAGATATACGGTGCTCATCTACTGGAAGTTTTCATAAAGACCTCAATTCTCCCAAAATTCATCTCCAAATTTAATGCAGTTACTATCAAAACATAAGCAATGTAATTTGTAGATACACACAAGCATATTCAAACATTTACATGTAAAGAAAAAAGGCCTTGGAATAGCTGAAATCATTTTTTCTTTCTTTTTTTTTTTTAAAGATTTTATTTATTTATTTGACAGGGAAAGAGAGATCACAAGTAGGCAGAGAGGCAGGCAGGCTGGGGGACAAGCTCCCTGCTGAGCAGAGATCCCAATGCGGGGCCCAATCCCAGAAGCCTGGGATCCTGACTAGAGCTGAAGGCAGAGGCTTTAACCCACTGAGCCATCCAGGCGCCCCTGAAATCATTTTTCAAAAGAAGAATAAATTGAGAGGAAGTGTTCTCCTCCACATCAAGGCTTACGATACAGCTGAATCAATCAAGAAGGTGTGGCTCAAAGACAGACACACAGATCAGTGGAGCAGAATAGGGAGCCCAGAGAGAGAACCATACAAATATGCCCACTGATTGTTGATGAAGATAAAAAAGCAATTCAAAGGAAGAAGAATAGCCTTTAAATGAACGTTGTTGAAGCAATTTGACTTCTTCTATAGGCAAAGATATGAACCTTGACCTAAACCCATATCTAATGTAAAAGTAACTCAGAACAGACCATGGAATCCAGAAAAGATATTTCTTTTTTTTTCTTTTTTTAAATTTATTTTTATTTATTTTCAGCATAACAGTATTCATTATTTTTGCACCATACCCAGTGCTCCATGCAATCCGTGCCCTCTCTAATAGCCACCACCTGGTTCCCCCAACCTCCCACCCCCCTGCTGCTTCAAACCCCTGAGATTGTTTTTCAGAGTCCATAGTCTCTCATGGTTCACCTCCCCTTCCAATTTCCCCCAACTCCCTTCTCTTCTCCATCTCCCCATGTCCTCCATGCTATTTGTTATGCTCCACAAATAAGTGAAACCATATGATAATTGACTCTCTCTGCTTGACTTATTTCACTCAGCATAATCTCTTCCAGTCCCGTCCATGTTGCTACAAAAGTTGGGTATTCGTCCTTTCTGACGGAGGCGTCATACTCCATAGTGTATATGGACCACATCTTCCTTATCCATTCGCCCGTTGAAGGGCATCTTGGTTCTTTCCACTGTTTGGTGACCGTGGCCATTGCTGCTATAAACATTGGGGTACAGATGGCCCTTCTTTTCACGACATCTGTATCTTTGGGGTAAATACCCAGGAGTGCAATGGCAGGGTCATAGGGAAGCTCTATTTTTAATTTCTTGAGGAATCTCCACACTCTTCTCCAAAGAGGCTGCACCAACTTGCATTCCCATCAACAGTGTAAGAGGGTTCCCCTTTCTCCACATCCTCTCCAACACATGTTGTTTCCTGTCTTGCTAATTTTGGCAAGACAAAACAGGAAAAAATATAACTAAAAAATCTAACTGGTGTAAGGTGGTATCTCAGTGTGGTTTTGATTTGAATCTCCCTGAGGGCTAGTGATGATGACCATTTTTTCATGTGTCTGATAGCCATTTGTATGTCTTGATTGGAGAAGTGTCTATTCATATCTTCTGCCCATTTTTTTATATGATTGTCTGTTTTGTGTGTGTTGAGTTTGAGGAGTTCTTTATAGATCCTGGATATCAACCTTTTGTCTGTACTGTCATTTGCAAATGTCTTCTCCCATTCCATGGGTTGCCTCTTTGTTTTGTTGACTGTTTCCTTTGCTGTGCAGAAGCTTTTGATCTTGATGAAGTCCCAAAAGTTCATTTTTGCTTTTGTTTCCTTTGCCTGTGGAGACATATCTTGAAAGAAGTTGCTGTGGCTGATATTGAAGAGGTTGCTGCCTATGTTCTCCTCTAGGATTCTGATGGATTCCTGTCTCACATTGAGGTCTTTTATCCATTTTGAGTTTATCTTTGTGTATGGTGTAAGAGAATGGTCGAGTTTCATTCTTCTACATATAGCTGCCCAGTTTTCCCAGCACCATTTATTGAAGAGACTGTCTTTTTTCCACAGTATATTTTTTCCTCTTGTGTCGAAGATTATTTGACCATAGAGTTGAGGGTCCATATCTGAGCTCTCTACTCTGTCTATGTGTTTGTTTTTATGCCAGTACCATGATGTCTTGGTGATCACAGCT